>NC_086450.1:333308457-333408457 GCF_028390025.1 Pseudophryne corroboree | reverse complement strand
GATGCTAATAGCATCTCCCCTGCATCTTAGTACGCAGCAGCTGTGCTAAAAGATGCACAAGCAGCAGGAGGCGTCTTGAGTTAAAAGACATTCATTGCCGGCTTCTGTGATTCGCTGCTGCACCCGAAGACAGCATAAGATCTGCTTGACCATTGGACATCTGAGTAACCCCCGTGTCACTCAGCAAATGGCAGTAAATCTGCATCAGAGGATGCATATCCTGGCCTTGCACACCTACAAAACGGGGCCAACTCCCCTGTTTTGTCAAACTCTTCCTTTTGCTCTTCCTGCCCCAAACAACTACAGCCTGTCAGTCCGACTGCAGCGTCGAGGGCACTGCAAGCAATATTGCAGAACGAGATAATGTGCGTTAACATACATCTCTGAATCTGGCCCATAGTTGTAATGGCAACATTGAACATGTCGACACTGATGAAATGATAACATGTTAGAATGTCGGCATATCATCCCTGGTGGCCCAGTAGTAACTAACCTGATCCCGACAGCTCAAGCAATGAATTCTGGGTACTGGCGGTCATGTGACTGAGGCTTCCCGGGCAGACGTTTGATGGAGCGGCAGTTCTGGAGAGTATTCCCCCCCCCTCTGTGCCTAGCCTTAGCCTCCTCTTATTGCCTTACCCCAACCCTCCCATGACGAAGCCATCCCTAATGTCGACATTTTATATGCCAGCATTCTGAGAATGTAGACTTCAAAACTGTTAAAAAAAATGATCATGCTAATTAAAATGATATAAAAAATATTGTATCCAGTAATTTTAAATATGAAATTGCCATGAAAAAAATTCTCATATCAAATGCTGTCCCCATGTGTTGAACACCTCCAGAACACAACTTTTACATAGGCTATAGCCCATGCAAATGGTTTTGTTTGCGATTAGTAAAGATAGCTATGTATTGAACTTTTAAGTGCTAATAACGCCTTCTGTGTTTGTGTAAAGGTTTAAACTACCTGCAGGCCCTGAATTTTGAACGACTTGTAATGTGTCAGCTCAACCCCCTGAAGATTTGTCTGCCTTCAGTGGTTAACTACTTTGCCGCAATCACTCGGTAAGTACAAAATGTCGTTATTTTCCTGAAAAAATAAAAAAATATAAATATATATATATATATATATATATAATATATACACACACAAAAGCCTTCCAGATATTATTGCTCACAAGTCTTCAAATAGGTAAAACTCGTTGTTTTTGAGAATACGTTTTCTTTTTAAGCAATAGTTTCATGTGATTTTGGCGAGTTACACTAATCAGTTCCACAAAATGTTTTTCGGGGATTTGGTTTCCCCTGCCTGAGGCCAGTGAAACAAAATCCCTGATAAGCCGGTTTATGTGGGTTAATTAGATAGCCCCGGCGGACAAATTTGGGACGGTAATTAACTGCGGATAATTGGATACCCCCCATAGATATAGATATAGCAATGTCCAAGGTTTATTTTGTTGGTAAGTCGTTGTGCTGATTTCTGGTCACCTGTCCTCTTCAGGAAATATCAGCTAGTGTTATGCTACACCATCATAGAGAGGAACAACCGGCAGATGATCCCGGTCATAAGAAGCAGCACTGGAGGGGACTCTGCTCACACTTGCACTAATCCACTTGACAGTTTCTTTCCTTTTGATCCCTGTGTTCTGAAAAGGTAATTTAATATATTTATTTATGATGACGTGACAAACTGACAAACACATATTTATCTTATGTTGCTTAAAGAAAAAAATCTTGTAATTGTGCTTAAATCTCCATATGGAGTCAAATAAATGTTGCCATGGGTAAAGAGATTTTAGTAGCTTCTGTACAAATTCTGTTGACAGTTGTGCTCAGATTTATGGGCTAGTGCTATACTCAGACCATTTTTCCACGATGTGCTGTGCACATTTGACTTTTATCTTGACATTTACCACAGACTGTACTTTTGCACAGGTGCAAGAAGCGTATTGATCCTGCTTATCAGCTTTGGGAAGAGGCTAATGCTGAGGAATTGAAACGACCCCCTAAGCCAGTTAAGGTATATCTGTTTATTAGTTGTCAAGATTATTATTATTATTACATTTTATTTATAGAGCGCCACAAGTGTTTTGCAGCGCCGTACATATGGCAGACATAAGAACAATACAGGGTATACAGAACTTAACATTACAGTAACAGAAAAACTAAAACAGAGGACAGGTAACCATTAGCACCACAGACAGTTCTCAGTGCACACAACAGCTGAGATGTAAGGAAGCAAAGGAGTAGTCCTCATACTACTAGGTGCAGGCAGTCACTGGGAGAGATAAACAGTAACGAGCGAGAGGAGATGCGGGTATCGACATTCGCTATGTAGGAGAGAGCTGTAATTGACGTGCGAGAGAAGAGGGTTGTGAAAATAGGAGGGAGGGTTTGTCCTAGTATTTGTCTATATTCTTCCTTTACGTTTTATTGCTAAAATGGCTCAAAAGCTGAAAAATGTCCCAGCACCACTTCATGTCAGGGCTCAAGCTGTGCACTGCTGACCGTTGATGAGGCCAGAAAAGTAGCCCCTAGTAACAGCCATGGTGGGAGGGACGGTAGGTTGGTTTGTAACGCTTGGTTTGGGGGACGGGAATCATTCACAGATACCCATGCTGTAGGAGGGTGGTATCCATACAATGGGGACTCGAAACTTCATTACTGAATGAGTCAAGCTACAGCACAGGGGCTCGGGCATATAGAAAAGGTGTTAATATACTGTATATATAAAAAACTAAAATGTAATTACATATACTTTACTGTAGATAACTGCAATGCCCTAGGTATGTAAAGCCTAGTTCAGAGCACCATGTACAAAGTATGTGTGGTCTATGTGTGTATGTATGCATGTGGAGAGAGATAATATTTTACAGTGTGTTTTACATGTTTTAAATTGTATTATAATTAAAGTAAACGGTTTAAATGTCTCTAAAAGTAAATTGCTGGAGCCCTACATGAGCTGCTGATTCCCCCAGTCCCCTTCCCAGAGTACCAGAATACATTTCCCTGCAACCTCATGAATCGTGTCATCAGGAGTTGCAGGAAGAGCTGCCGAGCACAGACAGCCGATTGTTTTTTCAGAGCCCAAAGAGTTCCTACTCTCTTTCCAGGAAATAATATAACATATAAAATCTTCAGGCGCTAACCATCACACTCCTGCAATAATATGGAGTCAAGACTGCTGCTTCATCAACAGGGGTCACTGAACCTCCTAATATGAACAGCAGAAAATATATAGAAACAATTATGCGCTGCCTGACTCGATATGAAGTTCAAAAAATGTTATACATGTAGTACATACAATACATTAATTATTATACCACACGGCCGGTGATTAGATTACAGAATAAAATTAAATCATATGTCTAATTAATAACACAGCCGCTTCTGTCATAAATTAGATGTTATTAGCAGTATATTAGTAGTGGTGATGAATTAAAGTCCATAATTCAACAGGTCCAGGTTAAAAAGCATGCCATTATGAAGCACAATTTATTCAGCAGAATCTGTATTAATATGAATGCTTGCAAGCTCAGAACCACTGTTGATCTGAGTGCATGGTCCATAAATAGAATGCACTTGCGTGGCCATGTTGTAGTTAATTTGGCACAGCTCAGTGTATAGCAGACCGGTATATAGCTATTTGTCCGGGTGATGTCTCACCCACTTTGTAAGCCTCTGATCTTCGCGCCGTCAGTGCAGGAATTTGTGTATGATACCGCCAGCCGCGGGTCACACTCCACGTTCTCTGCGCGTTTCTCCGCCTTTACAAACTCAGCGGCTTCATCAGAAGGATATTGGCACCTGATTGTCACTCTTATTTTAAAGCCGGGTATCGTGCCTCCACTTCCGGATGCGCATCTAGTTGCATATGTGCGCTTCATGCGTATGCGGGTCACTGATTTACAACACTTCCGCTTCCGGTTGTTTGTCAATTAACACCTACATATTACATGCGTTTCAACCCACGGGTCAGGACCTCTTGCGCGTTGTGTTCCATGGCAATGCTACATTGTATCATTGTTCTTCCATACATTATGTCTACTGTAGATCACTTTATATATACTGCATTTAATGAATCATTTAGTTCAGCTTACCAACCATAGAAACAGACCATACTTTATATGTATGTAAATAACGACTTTTTGAAGAGATATAAATAAAACAGCGTTTTATATATGCTGCATTAATATATTACACAATATTTAAATGATCTATCGATGCCAACAATACATTGAATATAAAGTAAATTTGTCATAATGTATACAAAAACTACACATAAAATAATAATATTCACAATGTTTTATTATTATTGCAGGAATTATAATCAGCTTGATAATGTAGTATGAATAATTTGTACACACATACCTCTATTATTTATATGTTATTTAACTCTACTGTATCATTTACCTCTTGTAGTTTGAAGGTACATAATCTAAAAATCCAATATGCCTCCTTTTTACATAACTTACTGTAACGATCTCCTTCTCTGGGGGTACATCCTACTTGTTCAATCCCTATGATCTTAATCTTGTCCAGAGATCCCGTTCTGCTATACGCTGAGCTGTGCCAAATTAACTACAACGTGGCCATGCAAGTGTATTCTATTTATGGACCATGCACTAACAGATCAACTGTGGTTCTGAGCTTGCAAGCATTCATACTAATACAGATTCTGCTGAATTAATAGTGCTTCATAATGGCATGCTTTTTAACCTGGACCTGTTGAATAATGGACTTTAATTCATTACCATTATTAACAGATGGAATGTATTCATGTGAACGCCCATACTCCCCCTACATCCCGCTCTCACAAATCCGACGGCATGCCGACAAACCGGGACTATTCCCACGCGTGGGTGTCCACGACACCCATAGAGTGGGAATAGAACCGAGGCCGCAAGGGACTTGTTGCGCTTGCCCCCCTGCCAGGATTCCGCTGTCGGGATCCAGGCGTCGGTATGCTGACCGCCGGTCTCCTGACCGCCGGTCAAGCATACAACACACTTAATAGACTGCTACCTATTAGATTAATGGACTTTAATTCATTATCACTACTAATATGCTGCTACTAACATCTAATTTATGACAGAAGAGGCTGTGTTATTAATTACACATGATTTAATTTTATTTTGTAATTTAATCACCGGCCGTGTGGTATAATAATTAATGTATGTACTATATATATTAAATCTTTTAAACTTCAAATCGAGTCAGGCAGTGCATCATTTATTCTATATATATTTCTCATACGTCCTAGAGGATGCTGGGGACGACATCAAGACCATGGGGTATAGAAGGGATCCGCAGGAGACATGGGCACTATAAAGACTTTTCATTGGGTGTGAACTGGCTTCTCCCCCTATGCCCCTCCTCCAGACCTCAGTTTTAGAAATGTGCCCAGGTCGACTGGATGCACTCTGAGGAGCTCTACAGAGTTTCTCTGAATAGACTTATGTTAGGTTTTTTATTTTCAGGGAGATCTGCTGGCATCAGACTCCCTGCTTCGTGGGACTGAGGGGGCAGAAGCAGAACCAACTTCCTCAGAGTTTCATGGCTCTGCTTCTGGCTGACAGGACACCATTAGCTCCTGAAGGGAACTGAACGCTAGCCGTGTCTAGATGCTCACTCCCACAGCACGCCGTCACCCCCCTCACAGAGCCAGAAGTCAGAAGACAGGTGAGTATGAGAAGATTGAACTTCAATCAAGTAAGTGACTGCTGAGGTACGACGCGGCTGGCGGGAGCGCAGCGCGCCATTGCTGCCCACACACACAGGCACTGCAGGGTGCAGGGGGGGGGGGTTTGGGGCGGTCAGCAAAATACCTCTATAAACTGGCTAATAGGGGGCATAAGATGCCCAGGCACAGCCCTACCCCCGCCAGTATAAATATCATAAACAGTCTCTGAGGTAAAAAGGGCGGAGCTTCTTCCTCAGGCAGCCAGCACACTGCTCAGCACCATTTTCTCTCTCTCTCAGGCTGCAGAGATATAGCTGGTCCTCCTCCACTTCTGACTACAAGTATTCAGGGTGTAAATAAGGGGGGCACAAAGCGATTTGGGTGCTTTACAAATGTGTTTTACTGTGTAAAGAGCGCTGCATGTCAGTGGGCATTCTGTGTTCACAGACATTAAATACAGGCGCTGGGGTTGTGAGCTGGCTGCTCCTATACTGTGTCCCTCTGACAGATTTTACTGTGGGTCTGTCCCAGTGTGTCTGTGAGTGCTGTACAAGTGTGAGGCATGTCTGAGGCAGAGAGTTACTCCCCGGAGGAAGCCATTTTAGGGACACAAGAGTTGTAATGTGGTGGCGCTACCGGCACACCAAGAGCCTGCATGGGTGAAAGAGCTACGTGACCGTATGCATCTGATTAACTGTAGATTGGATAAGTCTGAATCTAAGGCTGCATGCTGGAGAAAATCTGTGGAAGATGTGATTTTTCAGGATGCTGTTATTCCTTATGCGGCAGGCCTCTCTGGGTCACATAAGAGACCATTTGCAAATGTTGTAAACACTGATACCGACACGGATTCTGATTCTTGTGTCGACGATAGTGAATCCAGAGAGAGAGATCATAAATTGGCAAAAAGTATACAATATATGATTGTGGCTATAAGGGACGTGTTGGAGGTTACAGAAAGCACTCCTGTACCTCAGGAGAAAGCTTATTTATGTAAGGAAAAGAAATCCAAAGTCACGTTCCCTCCTTCACACGAACTAAATGCTCTGTTTGAAGGGATGTGGGTGAATCCTGATAAAAAAAATTGTATTCCCAAAAGGATTCACATAGCTTACCCTTTACCGGCTGAGGACAGGAAAAAATAGGAGTCACCCCCTGTGTTAGACAGTGCACTTTCCAGGGTGACAAAGAAGGATTCTCACTGCTTCTCTTAAAGAGCCGGCAGACCGCAAAATGGAAACGACATTGAAATCCATTTATGTTACCAATGGTACACTGCTCAGGCCCACTATTGCCTGCGCATGGGTGAGTCGCGCTATTGAAAAATGGTCAGAAATCGTGTCATCAGAAATTGACACGATTGATAAAGATGAGATACTCCTTTAGTTAGGGAATATCAAGAACGCTGCCGCCTACATGCTGGAAGCAATGAAGGATATTGGACTCTTGAGTTCACAAGCCGCTACCATGGCAGTATCAGCTAGGCGGGCCTTATGGATTCGCCAGTGGAACGCGGATGCAGATTCCAAAAGAAACATGGAGGCTCTCCCATATAAAGGTGAGGCCTTATTTGGCGATGGCCTGGATGCGTTAGTCTCGGCGGCTACCGCAGGTAAGTCAACATTTTTGCCCTCTGCGCCTGCACCGGCAAAAAAGACCTATCACCCGCAAATGCAGTCCTTTCGGCCCAATAAATACTAAAAGACGAGAGGTTCCCCCTTCTTTGCAGGCAGGGGATGGGGAAGGGGAAACCCCTGGGTGTTGCAAATAGTATCCCAGGGATACAAACTAGAGTTTCTAGACGTTCCCCCAGTCCGATTTTTCAAATCGACCTTGCCAGCTTCTCCGCCAGAGAGAGAAGCAGTAACAGTGGCAATCCAAAAATTATGTCAAGACCAGGTCATAGTCCTGGTACCGTTGTCACAACAAGGGCGGGAATTTTATTCAAGCCTCTTTGTTGTTCTGAAGCCGGACGGCTTGGTCAGACCGATCTTAAATCTAAAAGATCTGAATTTCTTCCTGAAAAGGTTCAAGTTCAAGATGGAATCACTTCGGGCGGTGATTGCCAGTCTGGAGGAGGGGGACTACTTGGTGTCGGTGGACATAAAGGATGCTTACCTGCATGTTCCCATTTATCCTCCTCACCAGGCTTATCTGAGATTCGCGATTCAGGATTGCCATTACCAATTCCAGACATTACCTTTCGATCTCTCCACGGCGCCGAGGGTATTCACCAAGGTGATGGAGATGATGGTCCTCCTTCGTCAGAAAGGAGTCAATATAATCCCTTATCTGGACGACCTCCTGATAAAGGTGAGATCCAGGGAGCAGTTATTACAAAACATATCCCTCTCCCTGTCAATACTCCAACAACACGGGTGGATCATAAATTACCCAAAGTCACAGTTGGAACCGACGACAAGGTTGTCTTTCCTCGGGATGATTCTGGACACAGAAGTTCAGAGAGTATTTCTTCCGCTGGAAAAGGCTCTGGAAATCCAGAAAATGGTAAAACAGATATTGAAACCATCAAGTGTGTCGATCCATCAGTGCATTCGGTTGTTGGGGAAGATGGTGGCGGCCTACGAGGCCATACAGTTTGGCAGGTTCCATGCCAGAGTATTCCAGTGGGACCTGTTGGACAAATGGTCGGGGTCACACCTACACAATGCACAGAAAGATAATCCTGTCGTCAAAAACCAGGACTTCGCTCCTGTGTTGGTTGCACAGCTCTCACCTGCTAGAGGGAGGCAGGTTCGGGATTCAGGACTGGGTCTTAGTAACCACGGATGCAAGTCTCCGAGGCTGGGGAGCAGTCTCTCAGGGAGAAAACTTCCAGGGACGTTGGTCACAACAGGAAGCCTGCCTTCACATAAACGTTCTGGAGCTAACAGCCATTTACAACGGCCTTCAACAAGCGGTACATCTTCTTCAAGACCATCCCGTGCAGATCCAGGCGGACAATGTAACAGCAGTCGCATACATAAACAGGCAGGGCGGAACGAAAAGCAGAGCGGCAATGGCAGAGGCGACAAAAATTCTCAGCTGGGCAGAAAAACATCTACAAGCTCTGTCGGCAATATTCATTCCGGGAGTAGACAACTGGGAAGCAGACTTCCTCAGCAGACACGATCTCCATCCAGGAGAGTGGGGCCTCCACCAAGAAGTCTTCACAGAGGTGACAAGTCTTTGGGGATTTCCTCAAATAGATATGATGGCGTCTCGTCTCAAAAAGAAGCTTCAGAGATACTGTTCCAGGTCGAGAGACCCTCAAGCAATAGCAGTGGATGCACTGGTGACCCAGTGGATGTTTCCGTCAGTGTATGTTTTCCCTCCACTTCCGCTGATCCCCAAAAGTACTCAGGATCATAAGAAAGACAAGGGTTCGAGAAATCTTCATTGCCCCAGACTGGCCAAGACGGGCTTGGTACCCAGATCTTCAGCAGTTACTCATAGGAGATCCTCGGCCTCTTCCTCCTCGGGAGGACCTGCTGCAGCTGGGGCCGTGTGTGTACCAAGACTTACCGTGGCTACGTTAGACGGCATGGCTGTTGAGCGCCGTATCCTAGCAAGGAAGGGTATTCCTAAGGCGGTCATCCTTACCCTTATTCAGGCCAGAAAGAGAGTAACGTCAAAACATTACCACCGTATTTGGAGAAAATATGTGTCTTGGTGTGAATCCAAGAAGGCTCCTTCGGAAGAGTTTCACTTAGGATGTTTTTTCCATTTTTTGCAGGATGGTGTGGAGGCGGCCCTACGATTGGGATCAATCAAGGTCCAGATTTCGGCCTTGTCAGTGTTCTTCCAAAAACAATTGGTCTCTCTTCCAGAGGTTCAGACCTTCGTGAAATGGGTTCTGCACATCCAGCCTCCATTCGTGCCTCCAGTGGCACCATGAGACCTTAACGTGGTATTGCAGTTCCTTCAATTGGATTGGTTTGAGCCTCTACAAAAGATAGAGTTGAAGTTTCTCACTTGGAAAGTGGTGATGCTTTTGGCATTGGCATCCGCAAGGCGGGTGTCTGAATTGGGGGCCTTGTCTCACAAGAGCCCTTACCTGATTTTCCATGAAGATAGGGCAGAGTTGCGAACTCGACAACATTTTCTTCCTAAGGTGGTTTCTGCTTTTCACATAAACCAACCTATTGTGGTGCCAGTAGTTACTGACACATTCACTGATTCAAAGTCTCTAGATGTGGTTAGAGCTTTGAAAATCTATGTTGCTAGAACAGCTCGTATATGGAAAACAGAGGCTCTGTTTGTCCTGTATGATCACAACAAGATTGGCTGTCCTGCTTCCAAGCAGACTATTGCACATTGGATTAGAAATACGATTCAGCAAGCTCATACTACAGCTGGATTGCCGTTACTGACGTCGGTAAAGGCCCACTCCACTAGGAAGGTGGGCTCATCCTGGGCGGCTGCCCGGGGGGTCTCGGCATTACAACTTTGCCAAGCAGCTACTTGGTCAGGGTCAAACACATTTGCTAAGTTCTACAAGTTTGACACCTTGGCCGATGAGGACCTAAAGTTTGGTCAATCTGTGCTGCAGGGTCATCCACACTCTCCCGCCCGTACTGGAGCTTTGGTATAGACCCCATGGTCTTGATGTCGTCCCCAGCATCCTCTAGGACGTATCAGAAAATAGGATTTTGATAACCTACCGGTAAATCCTTTGCTCCTAGTCCGTAGAGGATGCTGGGCGCCCATCCCAGTGCGTACTTTACCTGCAGTTTAGTTATTACAGTTACACAAGTTGTGTTATCTTGGTTTCAGCATGTTGCTGCAATTAGTTCATGCCTGTTGGCGTGTGTTATGTTGAATGCCATGTGTGCGGCATGGTTGAGGGTGTGAGTTGGTAGATATCTCACCACTAGTTAAGTAATTCCTTTCCTCGAAATGTCAGTCTCCCTGGGCACAGTTCCTACAACTGAGGTCTAGAGGAGGGGCATAGGGGGAGGAGCCAGTTCACAGCCAATGAAAAGTCTTTAGAGTGCCCATGTCTCCTGCGGACCCCGTCTATACCCCATGGTCTTGATGTCATCCCCAGCATCCTCTACGGAGTAGGAGAAATGGATTTACCGGTAGGTTATCAAAATCCTATTTTTCTCTTTCCAGGAGACTGCTGCTCGGGGATCTTGTCTCCTAACCTCTGGAGCCCAAATTCGGCCAGAGAAAGTGATAAGGTTGCCCAGCAGCATCCTGGAAGTAAGTCTTGGAGGGACCCATCCCTCGCTCCAGACTTACTGGCACCTGGGGTGTGGTTTCCTGCCCAGGTGATCTCAGGCACAGAGGAGTGATCCATCCCCACTGTCCTATAGGAACAGTGGAAAATGTGCATGCACATATCTTGATTTGTTAAGGGACCCCGGGACATGCTTACCCCCCTGTGGTATTGTGTTAGAACAGGATAAAAAGACGGCCTGTGAGCCATGAATGAGTATATCCTTTAAACATCTAAAGAGGATTGTACTTCTGTAGAATATCTGTATGCTGTGATTTTCCCAATCACCTTCAGCAAGGGCCTTGTCTTTTTAAAGACTTTTGAGCAGTAACATCTTGCTTTAAGACGCCTGCATCTGCTTGTATCCTGTGACTACTAGAATAGTGCTAGTCTCTACTCCATTCTGTGGCTGTTCTGGATTGAGCCCAGAGTCTCCAAGCTCAAGTCTCTACCATCTACCAGTGCAGACTGGCCCTTAGTGAGGGACCAGTGAGAATTTACTGATATCAGGAGATTTTTGCAGCATTGTTTCCACACATAGCCAAAAGTAGGCAGTTCCAGGTGCTGGTGATAGGAGTCTGGGTGGAATAAGTGGTTCCAGGTTCTTGTGTAGGAGCCTTGTGGTGGCAGAGTTACCCATTCACTACGCAGTGGGAGGAATCAGTGACAGGCTTTTGCTGACTTGGAGAGTGACTAGGAGTGGTGAAATAAGCCCACTTACTGTAAGTTACTCAAGGACGAGTAACCACCACTATTCTATTCTGCATACAAAAATCTGATCGCCTGGCAAAGTGAGGGCATCCAGTCATACGTGGTCAAGAGGTTTATTTATTTAATTATTACCAGTTATTTATATAGCGCGCACATAATCTGCAGCACTTTACAGAGAATATTTGGCCATTCACATCACTCTGTGCCCCAGTGGAGCTTACAATCTATATTCCCTACCACATGTACACACACTTAAACACTAGGGTTAATTTTTGTTGGGACCCAATTAACCTATCAGTATATTTTGGAATTGTGGGAGGAAACCGGAGTACCCGGAGGAAACCCACGCAAGTACGGGGAGAATATACAAACTCCGCACAATTAGGGCCATGGTGGGAACAGGTTTAGCTTTTGTTTAGACCATGTACCACCATGGGAAAAAGGTTCATGGAATGATTACTGGTACCAGATGGGATTTTCTGTGTAGGTCAGGAACTGCTGATCTCTTGGGATTTTTATGCACAGCATTCTCATGAGTTTAGGGTGAATGGTGCGCAATAACATCAATTGCTGCGGCTCTGTGGGTGAAATTGCCATGTCAATGAGAGGTCCTATGAGAATATCTTGACTGGAAGGTGAAATAACCATGCCTTATAACAATGTATGTAGTAAAGTGGACAGGCTACAGCAGCAGATGATCACTCCCGTGTTCCACTTCTGTCAGCTAAGAACCGGAAACAGTCTATAGTACAGGGGTTCCCAGTCATGGTCCTCAAGGCACAGTAACAGTCCAAGTTTTAAGGATAACCATACATGAGCACAGGTGTCTTAGGGGTCTATGTACTAAGCCTTGTATAAAGTATCAGCCAATCAGCTACTAACTGCCATGTTACAGGCTGGGTTTGAAAAATTACAGAAGCTGGTTGGCTGGTACTTTACCTCCGTCCACACACACACACTCTCTCTCTCCAGAGCTTAGTACATAGATCCATTAATTAGTACCTCCGTTATTTTGATTTAACCATCTGTGCACAAGCATGGATATTACTAAAACCTGGACTGTAAGTGTGAGCTGATGACCATAGTTGGAGAACATTGAAGTAGTGGGTACTGACTTACCAAAATTAGATAGTTGAAGATTGTAAATTATTACCTGGTCTGATGAATCTGGATTTCTAATGTGATTTGCAGATAGTAGCGTCATAATATGTGTCCCCTCTTGGCCTTTGTCAGTGTTTCAGGCGGGTGGTGGTGTAATGGTGTGAGAAAAGTTCTCTTAGCACAAGTTAATCATTATTACCAACTGCGTATTGTTTAAATGGCATTGCTTTTGTGGAGGTAACTGTGCAGATTAGTGATGACTATGGAGGGGTACACAAGGACTTTTACCTGCTTTCTAAGCAGGGGCGTAGCCAGAACTTTGTGGGCCCCATAGCAACATTCGAGGGGCCCCTGTCCCAATGCTTCTAGAGAGATACCTTGTTAATTTTATGCCCCATAATGGTGCCCTAGTTTATTTTATAAACCATAATAGTGCCCTAGTTCACGGTATGTTACTTTGTAGGACTACAATATTATTACTACAATAATTTCCCTATAATACTGTAGCTTGTTCTATATAAAATATTTGGTAGCACCACCAATAAATTGACTGTAGCAATTCATTGAACAGCAGTGTTTATATTGTTTTTTGTCATAGATTATTTGACGTGTGTGTGTGTGTGTGTGTGTGTGTGTGTGTGTGTGTGTGTGTATATATATATATATATGTATATATATATATATATGTATGTGTGTGTGTGTATGTATATATATATGTATATATATATATATATATATATATATATATATAATTATATATAAAATTAGTTACTACGGAACTAATAATCTTTACTACTTTTTAGGGCTGCCAGTACACAGCACCCCAGTTTACATTATGACAGTGTCCCCAGTTTATATTGTTCCACATTACAGTACTCCAGTTCATATTATGTAACATTATAATGCCCTTCTGTTATTTATATACCATATTAAAATGAGAAGGTACAGGGGCATAACAAGATATACAGTATTGTAGGCAACAAGGCAAATGTTTGTAAAGGCCTCTATGTGCCAAACAATGATAAAGAAATGTATGTAACACGTGTAACTGTGACAGGGAAGGTGGGCCCCTCTCAGCTCTGGGCCCCACAGCAGCTGCACTCCCTGCACCTATGGTAGCTACGCCCTTGTTTCTAAGCAATCTGACTAGATTGCTTAGAAATTAAGCACACGTTGCTCCGTGTGTAGGGTGCCAGCGACAATCTACGACGGTTCTAGATTTGGCATGTATGTATGCAAAATCTAGTCAGATCGCTCACTTCACCGCTGTGTGAAGTGAGCGACCCCCCTGCTTCCCTCCCCGTCCCCTTCCCCCTCGCCCAGCACACATCACGCTGAGCGGGGGAGAGATGTGTGCTGAGCGGTCTGTGCTAGTTCGCTCGGCGCACACATCTCTAGGTGTGTGCCCCCCTTTAGGGTCATCTATACGTTTAAAGTAGAGCTCTGTGGAAGCTGCACCATAGAGCTGTACTGAGAGTTGTGCTCCGCTTTTCACTGCACTCATTTTACATGCAGACTGCAAACTGAGCATGGTTTAGGGTGGTCTTGATCTCAATCGGGTAAAGAGGGGTGTCCATGAAGGGGGGAGGGAAGGGTGCAGTCCCTATTTGCTGTATGCAGATGCATATTTAATTAATGACAATAACACTAATTTTAGAGTTACTCTGTTAAGCCCAAAATTAAAATCAAGAGTCTGTCGGGGTGAAAGTTTTAGCGTTTGGATGCTACAGATGTAAGCTAGGCTTTGTAGTAAACTAGATTTTCTTAACTGCTTGAAGTTTTTTAGCGCTGTCACTGATTCAATTATGTTAGCTGCCAAATACCCTTGTTTGTTTTGCAAACTATTTATTCCATGTGGTTTGGTGTAAACTGGCTACAATGTACACCTACTGACCTATAGGCATCTTTTATACCCACAGGAGACCACTGCTGATGACGAGGACGATTTTCTTAAAGGAGAAACACCTCAGAGTGACACTGTGGTTGGAATGACTCCAGGTTCCTATGAGTCATACCTGAAAAGCCCAGCGAGCAGCGTGGGCTCCCCTCCTATCAAGTTCCTTCAACGGCCCTTCTGAGTATGTCAAGCACATGATCAGAATCACAATACTCAAGCAAATGCCTCACGAGGTCCATCACTACTTTGTGTCAAGATTCGTCACAAGCTGTGTGCTGCTAGCCGGAGGAGAAAATGTCACGGGATATTTGTGGCCAGCTGTAGTCGTGGGAAGTCCCTTTTCTTTAATATATCAGGTGTTGTCTAGCTCTAAATCGTCCTGATATTAAGGGATCGTTAGGAATGTGTTCAGGGTTGTTACTATCACGGACTGTTTAATTGTGAGCACATACAGTAAGTAGTGGAGCTGAGTAATGGTATGAAATATTGGATGCCCTTGCCTGGCTGACCCTGTGTGCAAGTTTAAAATTATGGAAGAACATGATGATGTTTTTCCACTGATAAAATACTGTGTGGTGGATGGGCTTTGTATATTATATCCGCTATCCATTTCTGAGAGAGATGAACTTGATCTCTCTATCGTGATTTGCTGTAGTCTCTGCTGTTTCAGTGATGATCTTCCTGTAACATCCTGTTATCTGACGTACAGTAGAAGCACTTTGGGGGGAGGCTAACCGTTTCCTCACTTGTTAGAATAAGAACATACTGCAGCAAAGAAAATGTCATACATTAAATGAATTTGTTTGGTAACGTAAACTTTTCTCTTGTGAAGTATATTTTATCTGGGGGAAATACTCGATTCCATACCAGGTAGAGTATAACAATAGCATATTCTCCCACAATAACAATATTAAAACATTTGTCACAATAATATATATTTTGATAGATATCCTACAGTAATTGCAGAAAACACGCAGTAGTTACATAACCATATGTTAGATTTCATATTTGAAAGCTCTGAGTCCATTTCCATGCTGGGGTTGGGAAGTTTGTTGGTTTCAGAGTCCAATCTTTGCAAAGGGACATTTCAGACCATGCATAGCCACCAACCAATACCTCCTCTGAATGAGGCATCAATGTGGTCGAGCAGAATGGGCGTCTACTGCCTCTAGCTCCATCGGTACAGTATGTGTACTTCAAAGGACAGGCAACAAAGAGACCACACTGGGAGCAGACATGTCAATGCCACTCTGCAGAGCAAGCTCCACAAAGCAGAGGGAGATGTTTCAGGGGGTGGTCTTCAGTATGCCGGTAATCGGGCTCCCGGCGACCAGCATACCGGCGTCGGGAGCCCTACAGCCGGCATACCGACACTTATTCTCCCTCGTGGGGGTCCACGACCCCCCTAGAGGGAGAATAAAATAGTGTAGCGCGCCACCGTGCTCGTAGCGTGGCGAGCGCAGCGAGCCTGCAAGGGGCTCATTTGCGCTTGCCACACTGTCGGTAAGCCGGCGGTCGGGCTCCCGGCGCCGGTATGCTGGTCGCCGGGAGCCCGACCGCTGGCATATCGTAGTGAACCCGTTTCAGGAGCTCACAGGAAGCAGGTTACTAAACATGAAGCGGTCACAGAGGTGTTGTATAAACTGCTACACTTGTAATACGCTGTAATAAAAAGACGCCTTACTGCCACTTTCTATAATTGCGGTAGGACTTCTGAAGTTATAAAATTTGTTTGTTGTCCTTCAGTTAAGAGTTTGGTATGTGTTAAAACATTTCATCCTAACATGCCATAATTTTTATTTTGTTGAAAAAAAAATTTTTTTTTAGAAATTGTAGTGTGGATGATTTTCTGAACATTTGCTGTAATAAAGCTGTATATATTGTTTCACATGTTATTTTTATGGTTAGACTATACTGTAGTTCTTAAAACTCGCAAAGCACAAATTATTCTCTGAATCCTTACATTGAAATCATTCAACAATAAGATTTCTTTTTATGATTGCAAATGTGGGATCTATATAGATTAATAATCCTGTATGGTCTGTCCCAACTCCAAAATGTATGCTCAGTGGAAGCTTGGGCACCTACCTAGGCGGGACAAACGTGCCAGGAACAGGGTAAGTGTGGGGGTAGGATGGCGTTGCAGAGAGGGGGTGGGACAGACTGCAGTCAGAGGGAAGGAAGGAGGGGTGGGGATTCCAGAGACTAGAAAGGGGACAGACTTCAGTGACCCCAAATAGGGTCTGTCCCTTTACTAGTCTGAAACAATTCAGTATCTTGCATGCTAACAGCTTAATTTAAATATTTGTAAATGGGCACGTGCAGTACAACAAAAAAATCCAGGGAATAGAAAGAGCTCATGTCTGACTCGGGATTGCCGCTAAATCTCTAATTTCAGTCCTCCTTATTCTCGCTGCCTCCCTTTATCTCATCTCTGTCCACCAAATCATTTCCGTCCACCTACCTCCCAATCTCACGTCACTGTCCACCTCACCATCCCCATCTTTCATCTTTGTTTCCCTCACCCATCCCCTCTTGTCTCTCATCTCAGTTCCCTTCTGGTCTTCCAGTCTCTCATCTCTGCCCCCCTCACTCCGCCATCAAAAGTTTGATCATTTTAGAATTGATCTTGGCCATATTAATATTTTATTTTGCCAACTATCGCTAATAGTCATGATTGCTTACAACTGATAAGTGTGAGGTTACCTTCAGAATAGCTGCAGCCAACACCGGACTGTTCCAGGCTATGCTGGTCATACTATAACAGTTCAAGCTTCAAACACAGTCCGAGATTGTAGGATAAACGTTACTGAGAGAGTACATAACTTCATAACAATATAGATTAACAAAACTGTTCTAAACGTGAACAGTTAAGAAATAGCAGCCTTTGTTCTCCTAGTATAGTTTCTAAAGTCATACAATATTGTATTTAGCCTGTAGCTGCTGTTATAATCCAACAACACATTGTGGAGCAGAATTCTGTAGGTGGAATAGTGAGGAAATTGCTCTCTCAAATGAATAGGAATCTTCTTATATTGATGGGCTTAAAGATGAACTTCAAAGTATGATGAGCATCCTCTAGTAGCTGCAACACTCTTATTGCTTATTCTTAGACAGGCAAAGGGGTCGGGATGCAGTTAATTTGCCGACTGTCTGGATCCCGGTGGTCAAGATATCAACGCACCAGGGCTATTCCCACTCGTGGGTGCCCACGACGCCCATAGAGTGAGAGTAGAACCTGTGGCGAGCCACTGAGACCGCAGGGGATTCTTTGCGCTTGCATTGCTGCCAGCATTCTGGCGGACAGGATGCCGATGCCGGGAGATTGACAGCTGACATCACGTCTGCCGGGAATACGTATGTATTCCAAGGGGCCTATCTGAATGGCCCATCAGAGTGGCTTTCCTCTAATTGGCTAATCCAGTGGTTCCCAATTTTTTTTGAATCACCGCGCCTTAGAGTATCAGTATTTCTCTAACGTCCTAGTGGATGCTGGGGACTCCGTAAGGACCATGGGGAATAGACGGGCTCCGCAGGAGACAGGGCACTTTAAGAAAGAATTAGGATACTGGTGTGCACTGGCTCCTCCCTCTATGTCCCTCCTCCAGACCTCAGTTTGAATCTGTGCCCGGACGAGCTGGGTGCTACTTAGTGAGCTCTCCTGAGCTTGCTAAAAAGAAAGTATTTTGTTAGGATTTTTTATTTTCAGAGAGATCTGCTGGCAGCAGACTCTCTGCTACGTGGGACTGAGGGGAGAGAAGCAGCCCTACTCACTGAAGATAGGTCCTGCTTCTTAGGCTACTGGACACCATTAGCTCCAGAGGGATCGTACACAGGAACGCACCCTTGGTCATCCGATCCCGGAGCCGCGCCGCCGTCCCCCTCGCAGAGCCAGAAGACGGAAGCCGGCGTGAGAAGCAAGAAGACTTCGAAATCGGCTGCAGAAGACTCCAGTCTTCATATGAGGTAGCGCACAGCACTGCAGCTGTGCGCCATTGCTCCCACACTAAACCCACACACTCCGGTCACTGTAGGGTGCAGGGCGCAGGGGGGGGCGCCCTGGGCAGCAATTGGGAACCTCTTGGCAAAAAGCAGCATATATACAGTTGGGCACTGTATATATGCATGAGCACCCGCCATTATTTTACACACAAAACGCGGGACAGAAGCCCGCCTCTGAGGGGGCGGGGCTTCTTCCTCAGCACTCACCAGCGTTATTTTCTCTCCACAGCTCCGCTGAGAGGAAGCTCCCCAGGCTCTCCCCTGCAGAAACACGGTAGAAAGAGGGTAAAAAGAGAGGGGGGGCACATAAATTTGGCGCAAAAACCGTATATACAGCAGCTACTGGGTAAACACTAAGTTACTGTGATTCCTGGGTCATATAGCGCTGGGGTGTGCTGGCATACTCTCTCTCTGTCTCTCCAAAAGGCCTTGTGGGGGAACTGTCTTCAAATAGAGCATCCCCTGTGTGTGTGGTGTGTCGGTACGCTTGTGTCGGCATGTTTGACGCGGAAGGCTATGTGGAAACAGAGCGGGTACAAATGAATGTGTGGTCGCCGCCGACACCCGATTGGATGGATTTGTGGAAGGTTTTAAATGATAATGTTAATTCCTTGCATAAAAGGTTGGATAAAGCTGAAGCCTTGGGACAGTCAGGGTCTCAACCCATGCCCGATCCTACATCGCAGAGGCCGTCAGGGTCTCAGAAGCGCCCACTATCCCAAATTGTTGACACAGATATCGACACGGATTCTGACTCCAGTGTCGATGGCGATGATGCAAAGTTGCAGCCTAAAATGGCTAAAGCCATCCGCTACATGATTATAGCAATGAAAGATGTGTTGCACATCACAGAGGAAACCCCAGTCCCTGACAAGAGGGTTTATATGTATTATGTATGGGGAGAAAAGGCAAGAGGTGACCTTTCCCCCTTCACATGAGTTAAATGAGTTATGTCAAAAAGCTTGGGAATCTGCAGATTTCCAAACGGATGCTTATGGCGTATCCTTTCCCGCCAACGGACAGGTTACGCTGGGAATCCTCCCCTAGGGTAGACAAAGCTTTAACACGCTTATCCAAGAGGGTAGCCCTGCCGTCACAGGATACGGCCACCCTTAAAGATGCTGCGGATAGAAAGCAGGAGGGTATCCTGAAGTCCATTTATACACATTAAGGTACCTTACTACGGCCGGCGATTGCGTCGGCCTGGATGTGTAGTGCTGCAGTAGCATGGACAGATACCTTATCTGAGGAACTTGATACCTTGGACAAGGATACTATATTACTAACCCTGGGGCATATAAAAGACGCTGTCCTGTATATGAGAGATGCTCAAAGAGACATTAGCCTACTGGGCTCTAGAATAAATGCAATGTCGACAATGGACAGGCGATGCTGACTCAAAAAGGCACATGGAGGTTTTACCTTACAAGGGTGAGGAATTGTTTGGGGACGGTCTCTCGGACCTGGTCTCCACAGCTACGGCGGGAAAGTCAAATTTTTTGCCATATGTTCCCTCACAACCTAAGAAAGCACCGTATTACCAAATGCAGTCCTTTCGATCACAAAAAGGCAAGAAAGTCCGAGGTGTGTCCTTTCTTGCCAGAGGCAGGGGTAGAGGAAAGAAGCTGCACAATACAGCTAGTTCCCAGGAACAGAAGTCCTCCCCGGCTTCCACTAAATCCACCGCATGACGCTGGGGCTCCACAGGCGGAGCCAGGCCCGGTGGGGGCGCGTCTCCGAAATTTCAGCCACAGGTGGATCCCTGGGCTATAGAGATTGTGTCTCAGGGATACAAGCTGGAATTCGAAGTGATGCCCCCTCACCGTTACTTCAAATCGGCCCTGCCAGCTTCCCCCATAGAGAGGGAAATAGTGTTAGCTGCAATTCACAAATTGTATCTCCAGCAGGTGGTGGTAAAGGTTCCCCTCCTTCAACAGGGAAGGGGTTACTATTTGACAATGTTTGTGGTACCGAAATCGGACGGTTCGGTCAGACCCATATTGAATTTAAAATCCCTGAACATATACCTGAAAAAGGTTCAAGTTCAAGATGGAATCGCTCAGAGCGGTCATCGCAAGCCTGGAGGAGGGGGATTTTATGGTGTCTCTGGACATAAAGGATGCTTACCATCATGTCCCCATTTATCCACCTTATCGGGAGTACCTCAGATTTGTGGTACAGGATTGTCATTACCAATTCCAGACGTTGCCGTTTGGTCTCTCCACGGCACTGAGAATATTTACCGAGGTAATGGCAGAAATGATGGTGCTCCTGCGAAAGCAAGGAGTCACAATTATCCCATACTTGGACGATCTCCTCATAAAGGCGAGGTCCAGAGAGCAGTTGCTGATCAGCGTAGCACGCTCTCGGGAAGTGTTACAACAGCACGGCTGGATTCTGAATATTCCAAAGTCGCAGCTGATTCCTACGACGCGTCTGCCCTTCCTGGGCATGATTCTGGACACAGACCAGAAGAAGGTTTTTCTCCTGACGGAGAAGGCTCAGGAACTCATGACACTGGTCAGAGACCTCTTAAAACCAAAACAGGTGTCGGTGCATCACTGCACGCGAGTCCTGGGAAAGATGGTGGCGTCATACGAGGCCATTCCCTTCGGCAGGTTCCATGCGAGGACCTTTCAATGGGATCTGTTGGACAAGTGGTCCGGATCGCATCTACAGATGCATCGGCTGATCACCCTATCCCCCAGGGCCAGGGTGTCTCTTCTGTGGTGGCTGCAGAGTGCTCACCTTCTCGAGGGCCGCAGATTCTGCATTCAGGACTGGGTCCTGGTGACCACGGATGCAAGCCTCCGAGGGTGGGGGGCAGTCACACAGGGAAGAAATTTCCAGGGTCTGTGGTCAAGTCAGGAGACTTGCCTTCACATCAATATCCTGGAACTAAGGGCCATATACAACGCCCTAAGTTAAGCGGAGACCCTGCTTCGCAACCAATCGGTGCTGATTCAATCAGACAACATCACCGCAGTGGCTCATGTAAACCGCCAAGGCGGCACAAGGAGCAGGGTGGCGATGGCGGAAGCCACCACAGAATTCTTCGATGGGCAGAGAATCACGTACAAGCACTGTCAGCAGTGTTCATTCCGGGAGTGGACAACTGGGAAGCAGACTTCCTCAGCAGGCACGACCTCCACCCGGGAGAGTGGGGACTTCATCAAGAAGTCTTCGCGCAGATTGCAGGTCGGTGGGAACTGCCACAGGTGGACATGATGGCATCCCGCCTCAACAAAAAGCTACAGAGGTATTGCGCCAGGTCAAGAGACCCTCAGGCGATAGCTGTAGACGCACTAGTGACACCGTGGGTGTTCCAGTCGGTTTATGTGTTTCCTCATCTTCCTCTCATACCCAAGGTGCTGAGAATCATAAGAAAAAGAGGAGTGAGAACAATACTCATTGTTCCGGATTAGCCAAGAAGGACTTTGTATCCAGAGCTGCAAGAAATGCTCACAGAGGACCCATGGCCTCTACCTCTAAGACAGGATCTGTTGCAACAGGGGCCCTGTCTGTTCCAAGACTTACCGCGGCTGCGTTTGACGGCATGGAGGTTGAACGCCGGATCCTAGCAGAAAAAGGCATTCCGGATGAGGTTATTCCTACGCTGATAAAGGCTGGGAAGGACGTGACGGCTAAACATTATCACCGTATATGGCGAAAATATGTTGCTTGGTGTGAGGCCAGGAATGCCCCTACAGTGGAATTCCAGCTGGGCCGTTTCCTTCACTTCCTACAGTCGGGAGTGACTTTTTATGCCTAAAATTGTGGTCCATTAAGGTCCAGATTTCGGCCCTATCCATTTTCTTTCAAAAAGAACTGGCTTCTCTTCCTGAAGTTCAGACGCTTGTAAAGGGAGTGCTGCATATTCAGCCCCCGTTTGTGCCTCCAGTGGCACCTTGGGATCTTAACGTGGTGTTGAGTTTCCTGAAATCACACTGGTTTGAGCCACTTAAAACCGTGGAGTTAAAATTTCTCACGTGGAAGGTGGTCATGCTGTTAGCCTTGGCTTCAGCTAGCCGTGTGTCAGAATTGGCGGCTTTGTCACATAAAAGCCCCTATCTGGTTTTCCATATGGACAGGGCGGAATTGCGGACCCGTCCGCAATTTCTGCCAAAAGTGGTGTCATCTTTTCATATGAACCAACCTATTGTGGTGCCTGTGGCTACTCGTGACTTGGAGGATTCCGAGTTGCTTGATGTGGTCAGGGCTTTGAAGGTTTATGTAGCCAGAACGGCTGTTTCTTCTGAGGAAACAGCCGGTGTAATTTGGCTGAGAAACGTGTCAAGAGTTGCTCCCGAGCAGTGTGGACATCAGTTTTTGAAAGCGGCAGAGAAGCGTCCAGTAAGGGCATTTAATTTTGCCATTCAAAGTAGATGTGACACGGTGAGCCCGGCCGAGAATACAGCCGTTCGTCCTGAGGTTCTGCAGTGAGTGCTGGCAGCGTGACCTGGACAGCGGGAGGCGGGCCATTATACTTTGGACGGCAGTAAGGTGCCTCTACAAGATAGAGGCAAAGATCCAACGAGAGGCGCAGCCGTGGAGAATACTCTGCCGGATACTACGAGGTGGTTGCCGGATCACCAACGGCAGAGAGACGGTGCAGTGCGCATGGAATAGAACCTTATGCCCATTAGGAGACGCAGCCGCAAATACATGGTGAGACACAACCATTTATAATCTGTATACAGCCTGATAAAGAACTACATCTATAACGTAGCATGACAAATGCTATTATCAAAGTGGAATAGATAAATAATTCTCGTACTAATTACACGGGGACGCCCGTGAGAGAACATCAGACATTCAGTTTGATTACTCCCGGAGAGGATAATCCACTGATTAGCAATTGTTGGTTGCTCCAAATAATGAGTATGTTATAATCCCAGTGACTTTGAACATCCGGAGTCATATGATTCTCCAAGTGGAAGGATTCAGTGATCACTAATTATCATAGATCCATACAATCCTAACTGGGACTGTGTTTTATTGACAGGAAATTTTACTAATTTAGAAAGGCTGTTAAGTCGATTATATTAATTGGTGTAAATTGTAGGGGATCATTTGCCTCTAGGCTATAGATTATTGGTTGTTTTTTAATGAGATAATAAGATTTATTAAAATTGTATCCACTGTGCACAGTTGTGTCTTAAAAAGTGTTGCAGGGACAAAAGGAGTCCCTAAAACACTTATGACCATTATTGGACTTATTATTAATAGACACCTTTTGGATTAGTATCTATTGTGGATGTATTCATCATTTTTTTTTTAAATTAATTTTAATAAAATACTCTTTAAATTTGGACAGCGCTTTCAATATATTTCTTATGTCACTGTTTATCCTGTATGCACCCAACAAGCTGGGTGCTCCTGCTTCAAAGCAAACTATTACTCGCTGGATCTGTAACACGATTCAGCAGGCTCATTCTGCGGCTGGATTGCCGCTACCAAAATCAGTGAAAGCCCATTCCACAAGGAAGGTGGGCTCTTCTTGGGCGGCTGCCCGAGGGGTCTCGGCATTACAGCTTTGCCGAGCAGCAACTTGGTCGGGTTCAAACACTTTTGCAAAGTTCTACAAGTTTGATACCCTGGCTGAGAAGGACCTTGTGTTTGCTCATTCGGTGCTGCAGAGTCATCCGCACTTTCCCGCCTGTTTGGGAGCTTTGGTATAATCCCCATGGTCCTTACAGAGTCCCCAGCATCCACTAGGACGTTAGAGAAAATAAGATTTTACTTACCGGTAAATCTATTTCTCGTAGTCCGTAGTGGATGCTGGGTGCCCGTCCCAAATGCAGACTTCTTCTGCAATACTTTTATATAGTTATTGCTTAAATAAGGGTTATGTTATGGTTGCATCAGGGTTTATCTGATGCTCTGTTGTTGTTCATACTGTTAACTGGGTAAGTTTATCACGAGTTATACGGTGTGGCTGGTATGAGTCTTACCCTGGATTCCAGAATCCTTTCCTTGTACTGTCAGCTCTTCCGGGCACAGTTTCCTTAACTAAGGTCTGGAGGAGGGACATAGAGGGAGGAGCCAGTGCACACCAGTAACCTAATTCTTTCTTAAAGTGCCCTGTCTCCTGCGGAGCCCGTCTATTCCCCATGGTCCTTACGGAGTCTCCAGCATTCACTACGGACTACGAGAAATAGATTTACCGGTAAGTAAAATCGTATTTTTTCTCTTACGTCCTAGAGGATGCTGGGGACTCTGTAAGGATATAGACAGGCTCCGCAGGAGACATGGGCACCTAAAATAACTTTTAGTATGGGTGTGCACTGGCTCCTCCCTCTATGCCCCTCCTCCAGACCTCAGTTAGATCTTGTGCCCAGAGGAGATAGGGTACATTACAGGGAGCTCTCCTGAGTTTTCTGTAAAAGAACTTTGTTAGGTTATTTTATTTTCAGGTAGCTCTGCTGGCAACAGATTCCCTGCATCGTGGGACTGAGGGGAGAGAAGCAGACCCACTTCTTAAGAGTTAAGGGCTCTGCTTCTTAGGCTACTGGACACCATTAGCTCCAGAGGGAGTCGGAACACAGGTATCACCCTGGCGTTCGTCCCGGAGCCGCGCCGCCATCCTCCTCACAGATGCCAGAAAAAAGAAGCCGGGTTAGTAAAGAAGACGTCAGGCGGCAGAAGACTTCAGATCTTCCTGAGGTAAGCGCGCAGCAGTAAGCTGTTCGCCATTGCTCCCACACTTAACACACATACAGGGCACTGATGGGTGCGGGGCGCCCTGGACAACAATAATCCTCGTTTGGGCATAAAATTCAGTAGTTAGGCTGCGGAGGCAGTAAACTACAGATCCCCCGCCATTTTTTCAAATATACGAGTGGGACCGAAGCCTGCCACACGAGGGGGCGGAGCTTGATCCCTCAGCATTAACCAGCGCCATTTTCTACACAGAGGCTGCAGAGAACGCTGGCTCCCCGGACTCTCCCCTGCTGAACATCAGAGGGCTGGAAACAAAGAGAGGGGGGCACATAATTGGCGCAGTGAGTGGGGAAAATCAGTATATATATATAATATAATATAAAAGCGATGTCTGGGTGTTTTCCTGGGTCAGTTTGGCGCTGGTGTGTGCTGGCATACTCTCTCTCTCTCTATCTCTCTCTGTCTCTCCAAAGGGCCTGCTTTAGGGAATTGTCCCCTCATAGCTATATCCCTGTGTGTGTGGGGTGTCGGTACGTGTGTGTCGGCATGTCTGAAATGGAAGGCTTATCCAAAGAGGAGGTGGAACAGATAAGTGGTGGGTCCTAGTCGGCGGTGCCGACTCAGGATTGGATGGATATGTGGCATAGATTAAATGCTAGTGTAGCTTCACTGCATAAGAGGCTGGACAAAGCAGAGTCCAGGGTGTCGACAGGTGGTCAATCTACGGATTGTGCCGACTCACAGGACCCGTCGGGGTCTCAGAAACGTCCATTCTCACAAATAGGGGACACAGATACCGACACGGACTCTGATTCCAGTATCGACTATGATGAAGCAAGATTGCACCCCAGGGTGTCAAAAAGTATTCAGTGCATGATTACTGTAATAAAAGATGTTTTATATATCACTGATGAGCCCTCGGTGCCCGACACGAGGATACACATGTATAAGGGAAAGAAACAGGTTATAAACTTTCCTCCTTCCCATGAACTTAATGAGTTATGTGAAAAAGCATGGGAAACTCCAGATAAGAAGCTGCAGATTCCCAAAAGGATTCTTATGGCGTACCCTTTCACTACACAGGACAGGGTACGTTGGGAATGCTCTCCCACAGTGGACAAAGCTTTAACACGCCTTTCCAAGAAGGTGGCGCTACCGTCCCCTGACACAGCGGCCCTCAAGGACCCTGCGGACCGCAGGCAAGAGACTACATTAAAGTCTATTTACACACATACTGGTACTTTGCTTAGACCGGCAATTGCGTCGGCATGGGTATGTAGTGCAGTAGCAGCTTGGACAGATACCCTGTCAGCTGACCTTGATACCCTAGATAGGGATACCATTTTGTTAACAGCTCATATTAAGGACGCAGTCATATAAGGGACGCTCAAAGAGACATTTGATTACTGGGTTCAAGAGCCAATGCTATGGCTATTTCGGCAAGAAGAGCCTTATGGATCCGCCAATGGACGGGGGATGCAGACTCAAAAAGGCATATGGAGGTTTTACCTTACACAGGTGATGTATTGTTTGGGGACGCCCTCGCGGACCTGGTTTCCACAGCTACCGCGGGTAAGTCTACCTTTTTACCTTTTGTTCCCCAACAGCAAAAGACACCTCCACAATATCAGATGCAGTCCTTTCGGTCGCATAGATCCAGAAGAGGTCGGGGCTCCTCTTTCCAGAGGTAAGGGTAGAGGCAAGAGGACACCTGCTGCGGCTAGTTCCCAAGAGCAGAAGTCCTCCCCGGCTTCCGCTAAGTCTACCGCATGACGCTGGGGCTCCCCTGCAGGAGTCCGCACAGGTGGGGGCACGCCTTCGACTATTCAGCCAAGTCTGGGTTCAGTCAGACGTGGACCCTTGGGTGATAGAAATAGTCTCCCAGGGCTACAAGCTGGAATTCGAAGAGGTGCCCCCACGCCGATTTTTCAAGTCGGCCTTACCAGCTTCTACCCCAGAGTGGGAAGTAGTGCTAGCTGCAATTCAAACGCTGTGTCAACAGCGAGTGATTATCAGGGTTCCCCTGAGCCAACAGGGAAAAGGGTATTATTCAACCCTATTTGTGGTCCCGAAGCCGGATGGTTCGGTCAGGCCTATTTTAAATCTAAAATCCCTAAACCTGTACCTGAAAATATTCAAATTCAAGATGGAATCGCTCCGAGCGGTGATAGCCTGCCTGGAAGGGGGGGATTTTATGGTGTCACTGCACATAAAGGATGCTTACCTTCATGTCCCCATATATCCCTCTCATCAGGAGTACCTGAGATTCGCGGTACAGGATTGTCATTATCAGTTTCAGACGTTGCCGTTTGGGCTTTCCACAGCCCCGAGGATTTTCACCAAGATAATGGCGGAAATGATGGTGATCCTGCACAAGCAAGGAGTCACAATTATCCTATACTTGGACGATGATCTGATAAAAGCGAAATCAAGAGAGCAATTACTGGAGAACGTGTCACTCTCTCAGAGAGTGCTTCAGCAACATGGGTGGATTCTCAATCTGCCAAAGTCACAGTTGGTTCCAACAACTCGACTAGCGTTCCTAGGTATGATACTGGACACGGAACAAAAGAAAGTTTTCCTCCCGTTGGAAACAGTCCAGGACCTCCAGAACATGGTCCGAGACCTGCTAAAGCCAAAAAGAGTGTCAGTTCATCAATGCACTCGAGTTCTGGGGAAAATGGTTGCAGCTTACGAGGCCATTCCCGTCGGCAGGTTCCATGCGAGGACGTTTCAATGGGATCTTCTGGACAAATGGTCTGGGTCCCATCTACAATTACATCAAAAAATAACACTGTCCCCCAGGGCCAGGGTGTCTCTTCTATGGTGGCTGCAAAGTGCTCACCTTCTAGAGGATCGCAGGTTCGGCATTCAGGACTGGGTCCTGGTAACCACGGACGCGAGCCTCCGAGGATGGGGAGCAGTCACCCAAGGAAGAAATTTTCAAGGACTGTGGTCAGACCAGGAGTCCTGTCTACTCATCAACGTGTTGGAATTAAGGGCCATATACAACGGCCTTCGACAAGCGGAGAGTCTACCGGTTCTGATTCAATCAGACAATGTCACAGCAGTGGCTCATGTGAACCGCCAAGGTGGGACAAGAAGCAGCGTCGCGATGGCGGAGGCCACCAGGATTCTTCGCTGGGCGGAAAATCACGTAAGCGCTCTGTCAGCTGTCTTCATTCTGGGAGTGGACAACTGGGAAGCAGACTTCCTCAGCAGACACGATCTCCTTCCAGGAGAGTGGGGACTTCATCAAGAACTCTTTGCAGAGATAACGGGTCTCTGGGGAGTTCCTCAAATAGACATGATGGCCTCACGCCTCAACAAGAAGCTTCGGAGTTATTGTGCCAGGTCCAGGGACCCTCAGGCAATAGCAGTAGACGCTCTGGTAACGCCATGGGTATTCCAGTCGGTCTATGTGTTTCCTCCTCTTCCTCTCATCACAAAAGTGTTGAGGATCATAAGACGAAAAAGAGTACAGACAATACTCATTGTTCCAGACTGTCCTCGAAGGGCCTGGTACTCAGATCTTCAGGAGATGCTCACAGAAGATCCTTGGCCTCTTCCTCTAAGGGAGGACCTGTTACAGCAGGGGCCCTGCATGTTCCAAGACTTACCGCGGTTACGTTTGACGGCATGGCGGTTGAACGCCGGATCCTAGCTGAGAAGGGTATTCCGGAGGAGGTCATACCTACTCTAATAAAGGCTAGGAAGGAAGTGACGGCAAAACATTATCACCGTATCTGGCGGAATTATGTCTCTTGGTGTGAAACGAAGAATGCTCCTACGGAAGGTTTCCATCTGGGTCGTTTTCTCCACTTCCTACAGACAGGAGTGGATATGGGCCTAAAGTTAGGCTCTGTTAAAGTACAGATTTCGGCCCTGTCGATATTCTTTCAGAAGGAATTGGCTTCTCTTCCAGAAGTCCAGACTTTTGTAAAAGGTGTGCTGCACATCCAGCCTCCTTTTGTGGCACCATGGGACCTGAACGTGGTGTTGCAGTTCCTTAAATCACACTGGTTTGAACCCCTTAAAACGGTTGAGTTGAAATTTCTCACCTGGAAGGTGGTCGTGTTATTGGTCTTGGCATCTGCGAGGCGTGTGTCAGAATTGGGGGCCTTGTCTCACAAGAGCCTCTACTTGATTTTTCATGTGGATAGAACGGAATTGAGCACTCGGCCTCAATTTTTACCTAAGGTGGTGTCTTCATTTCATATGAACCAACCTATAGTGGTGCCTGTGGCTACGAGTGACTTGGAGGATACCATGTCCCTGGATGTAGTCAGGGCCTTAAAGATTTATGTAGCCAGGACTGCTAGAATTAGGAAAACAGAAGCATTGTTTGTCCTGTATGCTGCCAACAAGATTGGCGCGCCTGCTTCGAAGCAGACTATTGCTCGCTGGATCTGTAACACGATTCAGCAGGCTTATGTTACGGCTGGATTGCCGTTACCGCATTCAGTAAAGGTCCACTAGGAAGGTGGGCTCTTCTTTGGCAGCTGCCCGGGGCGTCTCGGCATTACAGCTTTGCCGAGCGGCGACTTGGTCGGGTTCAAACACTTTTGCTAAATTCTACAAGTTTGATACCCTGACTAATGAGGACCTAGCATTTGCTCAGTCGGTGCTGCAGAGTCATCCGCACTCTCCCGCCCGATTGGGAGCTTTGGTATAAACCCCATGGTCCTTACGGAGTCCCCAGCATCCTCTAGGACGTAAGAGAAAATAAGATTTTAAACCTACCGGTAAATCTTTTTCTCCTAGTCCGTAGAGGATGCTGGGCGCCCGTCCCAGTGCGGAAAATCTGCAAGACTTGTATATAGTTATTGCTTACATAAGGGTTATGTTACAGTTAGAATCGGTCTTGGACCGATGCTGTTGTTTGTTCATACTGGTAACTGGTTATGTGTATTCCAGGTTATATGGTATGATTGGTGTGGTCTGGTATGAATCTTGCCCTTAGATTAACAAAATCCTTTCCTCGTATTGTCCATCTCCTCTGGGCACGGTTTCTCTAACTGAGGTCTGGAGGAGGGGCATAGAGGGAGGAGCCAGTGCACACCCATTCTAAAGTTCTTTTAGGTGCCCATGTCTCCTGCGGAGCCCGTCTATACCCCATGGTCCTTATGGAGTCCCCAGCATCCTCTACGGACTAGGAGAAAAAGATTTACCGTTTTTTTTCACGGCACCCCTAGGATAAAAGTTTTTTTTTTATTGATAAAATTTGAACAAAATATAAAATGAAGGAAATTGTGCCTACCTGTTCAGTTATTTGGCGGTATACAGCTGTGCTTCTGATTGTCCACGTGTTTTATGAATGGCAACCACTAACACTGAATTTGTCTATCACTTTGACAATATATCATTTGTTTTGGTCCTGATCACCAACCTGTGGCACCCAGTTTGCAAACCACTGGGCTAATCGTATGCAGACCCTTACTGGCCTATGAGTGAACTTCATTGTATTAAGTTAATTGTATCAGTGGGATCCGGTCTGAAGATCGACAGTATCTAGGTCGACAGGGTTGCCAGGTCGACAGGTCTAAAGGTCGACATGAGTTTTTCACACACAAAAAAAAAATTTTGAATTTTTTTCATACTTAACGATCCACGTGGACTACGATTGGAACGGTAAAGTGTGCCGAGCGAAGCGAAGGCACCATGCCCGAAGCATGGGGAGCGAAGTGGTGCACTAATTTGGGATCCCGGTCACTCTACGAAGAAAACGACACAAAAAAACACACCTCATGTCGACCTTTAGACCTGTCGACTAGCACATGTCGACCTAGAAACCCTGTCGACCTTCCATCCATGTCGACCTAGTGACTGTCGACCAATAGTGGTCGACCTAAACATTGCCGACCTAGATACTGTCGATTTGATGAACCACACCCGTATCAGTATATTAATACACTAAGTTAATCACATCATTTTAATGTGCTTCATAGAAATCTGTGCGTTTAACATAGTCGGTGTCATTAGGTCCTGCAGGAACTGCAAAAATTGTCCCTTATTGGCTTCTTGTCTTTTCAGTCTGCTAGCCAAATATAGGGTGCATTTAGACCTGGCTTCCCTGCCAAATACATTTGGACCAGTAAAAACTATCACAGCACTAAGAGGGTTAGGAGTCAGAGCAGAAGACAGCTTGCTTTCTATTTAAACTCTGCAGCACCCCCATTTCCAATTAGGACAACCAAGGGGGAGGGGGGGGATAGGTGAGTAAAGCTATTTGACACATACTCTATCTCAGAAGGAGGAACTGAAATCTTGTGATGAACTTGTATTATGTGGGCTAATGGATTATTGTCAGCGTATATAAAATATGCCCCATGTAGATAGTCATGAAACCTGTTCACAGCTGCTCATGTTAATGCGATAAAATCTAATTTATGTAATTTCTTTAGTTTGATTTGTTCTTACATTAAACCTTTTGAATTATATTTTAATAAATGACTACCTAAAATCCATTAAAAAAATCATTGCTGTGCAGGACATATGGCAAGGGGTTGCAGATAAAATGCCTGCTGTCGGGATCTTGCCGTTCAGGATACAGACGCCGACAATGCTGACAGCCGGAATACCAGTGCACCAGGGTTATTCCCACTTGTGGGTGTCTAGGACACCCATAGAGTGGGAAAAGATCCTGTAGCAAACTCTGCGAGCCACCGATCCCGCAGCGTGATGAGCACAGCGAGCACGCATGGGGACTCTTAGTGCTCATCCTACTGCCAGCATTCTGGCAGGTGGGATGCCGCTGTTGGAATATTAAAAGCTAGCATCCCGTCCGCCGGTAAAACATATGTAATCCATGGCAAGGATGGATCTGCTCATATGCTAGAACAGGAGCCTGTATTAACAATTTCTTTATTTACAGAAAAGCCACTTCACAAACAAAGGTGCATTGTTCTCCAGGGATCGTATGGGATCCCAGTGGTCAGGAAACAAACGCCGTGACTCCAACAGCCATAATCCCAGCAGCGAGCGCAGCGTGTTGGGGTCCGATCGGGTGGTGGCATGGACCACCACCCGAGTGGGAATACAGGGCTTTAACCGCATCCCGTTCTCCGCGTTTGTACACATACTTTTTGTATGTGAACTTTTTAAAGCCACAAGCACTATTCAGGACCACTAGCCCAGGGCACCCCTGCAAGTGCCCTGAGGCACCCAGATTGGGAACCACTGGCCTGTGCTATGTTTGGAGAACGGGATGCAGTTAAATTCCTGTGTTTTGGGATCCCGGTGGTCAGGATACCGACACTGGAATCCCAATAGCCGGGGAAATGCCGGTGGTCGGAATCCCAACCCAAGTCCTGTGTTCCCACTCGGGTGGTTCCGAGGGAGGAAAATAATAGTGTCGCCATTGGGCCCAAAGCATGGCAAGTGCTGCCAGCCTGCTGTGCTCGCTGCCTGGATTCTGGCTGTCAGGTTTCTGGCATCGGTTTCCTGACCACCGGAATACCATACCAATCCCTGGAGAACAATGCACTTGTGTTTGTGAAGTGGCTTTTCTCAAATTAAATAAATGATTAATGCAAGCTCCTGTTCTGGCATATGAGCAAATCCATCCTTGCCATGGATTACATACATTTTATTGGCGGCCAGGATGCCAGCAGTGGGGCGAGCACGAAGAGTCCCCTATTGGTGTTGTGGACACCCTCAAGTGGGAATAGCCCTGGTGCGCCTGGATTCCGACTGTCGGGATTTCGGTATCTGTATCCTGAACATAAAAAAGTCATTCGCGCGCTACAGTCACATGGCACTCTCCTGTTACGTGTAACGCGACATAGCGTACGGAGCAAAGATGTAAAAGGAAACAATCTGTAAGGGTGTTGTGAAAAATATGATACTCTAGGGTGCCATGATTCAAAAATGTTTGGGATAGGCATTAAAATTAATGTGCCCACACACAGATAGATTTTTTAGACTGTGGACGTTTCCGGCCGATCAGAACTACATGTTTAAAAATGGGCCGTATGTGGGCATGTAAATGACGCAATGCGCGCCCCTGCAGTCGTTCGTCGCCTCCTCAGATCACATGCTGAGGGATCTGAGGAGGTGGCGAATGATACAGTGCTGCCAAATGCAGCATGGCCCCGCTCCTTTGCCACCCCATCCGTCGCTTGTTGTTGCCGGCATCGGTAAGTGTATGCGCACTGGCTGATGCCTGCACACTGCCTGGTCCCATCGCTCGAGATGTGTCCCAGGACACCTTTAGGCTTTTAATTCTACTTTCATGTGGTAGCTACACCATGTAGAGGAGGTGAACTTTCCGTTAATTATGTCAACGTCTTGCCAATTTTAAATTATTTGGCAAAAACATCTGTAATATGCACATCGGGGGGACAGTTAAGGTGGGTCTCCGTCCGTGGCTTCAGTGCGGTCTCTCCTCAGGTCGCAGATACGGACCGGAGGTGCTGATGTGGATGCTGGTCTATCTGTGACCCCACTAGTCCACCAGGGCAACATTTACACTGGTGCTGGGTATTTTAAAAGGAGCCAGGAGCCTTGGATGTTAATGTTAGCACAGGGTAGGAATGCTCCCCTAGCTGCCCCTCCGCCGGTTCAGCGTGTCATCACTGCAGTTTCCTACCTCTGAGCTGCTCCTCCCTTACAGAGACGCTCAGCGGCCATTTCTCACTAGAAGCTTTCCGGGAATGCTGGGTCCAGTCTACATGTATACCTTTCCCAAAGGCCAGATTATACAGCGCTAAATCCTACCAGCCACTGCGGACCTGTGTAGTTGATTACAGTGCCCAATGCAATATTCATGCATTGTTTGTGACTTTTGCTAGCTCTGCTGTTTGTTTTCCTCTGTATCAGTATATCTACTCCTTTTCTATCCAGTCTCTGCGGGACGCAGGAGTGATAATTCTGCACATCGAGGCAGGGGTTTTTATTCCACCCTCTTCTTAGTTCAGAAAGCCAATAAGTCTCATGGACCTATTTTAAATCTCAAGCCTCTGAACAAGTTTATCCAGGTGCCCAGGCTTCGTATGGAAACACTCTGTTCTGTAGTACTAGCTCTGAAGCCAGGGGATTTCATGCCGTCAGTGGATATCCAAGATGCATACCTACATGTGCCTATTACACCTGCTCACCAGCAGTTTCTCAGATTTGCTGTCTAATAACAGCATTACCAATTCCAAGCATGACCGTTTGGCCTATCCATTTCTCTCTGAATCTTTACCAAAATAATGGCTGTCAGGGTGGTCCGGCTCCACTGCCAGGTAGTCAGAATCTTACCTTATTTGGATGATTTACTCATCCTAGCACAATCCCTGGAGATCTTGCATTGTCATCTGCAGATGTCCATAGCATTCTCCAAGACCACGGCTGGGTCATCAACTATAAAAAAAAAAAATCCTACCTGACGCCTTCCTAACAGATGCTACATCTAGGGGCCCTGTTGGACTCACAGCTGCAAATAATCTTTTTGCCAGCAGACAAGATTTCTGCACTACAATTGCGAGTATGCAAACTCTTTCACAGCCACAGTCTCCATTCCCTCAGCCTTGCAGGTCCTGGGGTCCATGGTTTCTACCTTAGATATGATGGAATATGCCTAATTCAACACCAAGCCTCATCAACAATTAATCCTGGAATGGACAACATCAGCTTATCAAGGCTCAGATGACAGTCCTCTTTCCAGAGGTTTGCCTATCCCTGGCCTGGTGGTTGCAGAAGTGCCACGTGGACAAGGGTCGTCCCTTCTAGATATCGGACTGGGTGCTCTTAACCACAGACGCCAGTCACTGAGGTTGGAGTACAGTAACAGGCCAACACTACTTACAGGGTCGTTGGACTCCCACAGAGAGTCTACTGCCAATCAACGTCGTGGAAATGAAAGCGATCCACCGGGATCTCAAGGTAGCAAAGAACAGTCTTCTGGGCAGACCTGTTCTGGTCCATTCTGACAACGTCACTGCAGTAGCCTACCTCAACCACCAGGGAGGAACTCGCAGTCCGATGGCAATGTCAGAGTTGGCATAAATCCTACGGTGGCCCGAGTGCCATCTCCCGGCAATCTCAGTGGTGTTCATTCCTAAAATGGGAAGCGGACTTTCTCAGCCGTCACGATGTACATTAAGAAGAGTGGGCTCTACACCCACAGGTATTCCAACTTTTAGTAGACAAATGGGGCCTTCCAGAGGGGGACCTCATGGCCTCCCATCACAACAACAACCTTCCTGTGTACGGCTCCCAAACAAGAGACCCCGAAGCAGCCTTTGTTGATGCTCTGTCAGTGAAGTGGAGGTTCACTCTGGTGTACCTATTCTCTTCAGTTGCTTTTCTGCTGAGGGACCTTTGAAATTTCAAACAGCATGGAGGCATGATCATACTAATAGCCCCAGCATGGCCCAGGCCCCGTTGGTTCACAGACCTTCACATTCTCTACAAAGACGACCCTCTGCCACTTCCTGTTTGGCCAGATCTGTTGTCTCAAGGTCCTTGTCTACACGCAGACCTAGCTTGCCTGTCTTTGACAGCGTGACTCTTGATTATAGAAAAAAGTGATATCACACGGCGCTACCAACCAATATAGCTCTTAACCACTCCTCACATAAACATGACGATTAATTTTTTCCCCAAGGGGACTCTAAGAAACAAAAAAAATATACACACAATAGTGCAATACAGAGAGACAGAATGAAGATCCAAGATGTTTTTATTGGTCCCACTCACAATTGTACAGGTTATTGATTGCGTATCACCCTCATAGGGTAAGTCATCTTCAGAGTGAATGATTCTCCTTCAGAACTAGAACTTAGAAAGGGCATATATAGTGCAATATTGTCTAATTTAAAAGCAATTTTTAATATGAGGGTGATACGCAATCAATAACCTGTACAATTGTGAGTGGGACCAATAAAAACATCTTGGATCTTAATTCTGTCTCTCTGTATTGCACTATTGTGTGTATATTTTTTTATGTTTCTAAGAGTCCCCTTGGGGAAAAAATTCATTGTCATGTTTATGTGAGGAGTGGTTAAGAGCTATATTGGTTGGTAGCGCCGTGTGATATCACTTTTTCTATAATCTATATGCACCTAAGAGTTTGTTGGTGAAGGCTCTATCCGTGTTATCACTGGCTGCAACCTCATACTGTGAGCGCAGTGGGGATCGTCATTTTTCTCTATCTCAGCGTGACTCTTGAGTCATCCCTCTTAAGATCAAAGGGTTTCTCTCATCAAGTGATTCAGACCATGTTTCAAGCACAAAACCAGCTTCAGCACAAATTTACACTACTTTCCAGTGATGTGCCTCTAATGATTATGACTCTCTAATCTTCCGTGTATCTTGGATCCTTGCTTTCCTACAAGCAGGATAGGTTCTCGGGCTACAACTGGCATAGCTTAAAGTGCATGTCTCAGATTTATAATATGGTTCCAAAGAAGGATTGCTATGCTCTCTGATGGTCGCACCTTTCTACAAGGAATACTTAAGATTCAACCTCCATTCATCCCCCTAGTGGCTCCATGGTATTTATCTATAGTCCTCCAGGCACAATAAGAGTCCCCATATGAACCTCTGGACTCAGAAGACATTAAATGGCTAAATGCAAAGATGCTCTTTCTTCTGGCTATTGTGTCTACCAGAAGGGTGACAGATATGAGGGCTCCTGCAGATCCCATTTTCTGATCTTTCATCAGGATAGGGATGTTCTTCAAACCAGACCAGGGTTCCTTCCCAAGGTGGTATCCAGTTTTCACATAAATGAAGAAATAGTAGTTCTGGCCTTCCACTCTCCGGATCTTTCATCAGGCGAGGCCTCACTGGATGTGGCTCATGCTCTCCGTATTTAAGTGGACCGAATTACTTTGATTAGAAAAACAGATTCTCTATTTGTTCTTTATTGGTTTCACAAGAGAGGCTGTCCAGCTAACAAACAAACTGGCCAGATGGATTCGTACAACAATTTCACAGGCCTACCAGCAGGCAGACCTTTCTGTTCCAGAAACAGTCTCTGCTCATACTACTAGGTCTGTAGGTCAGCCGTGGGTAGCCCGCCGTGGGGTGTCTGCTGAACAACTTTGCAAGGCAGCCACATGGTCCGCTGTCCACACCTTTGAAGGTTCTATGCCTTTGACACATTTGCTTCTCAGAATGCTTCATTTGGATGTTGGATACTCCTTTCTGCTCAGAAGCATCCCCTTCTTTAAACAACTGCTGTAGGACATCCCCGATGTTCTCCGGAGACTATGGACCCTGAAGAAGAAAATACGAGTTATGGCAAAACATACCTTTGTTATCTCGTTTTCTTCGAGGTCCCTAGCATCCATAGGATTCCCATCCTGACGCACCTGGCTTCGATGGGTTCTTATCTTGGTCACTGGTTCCTATTATGTAAGACTGTGTTTCTTGTGTGTACCAGTATTCCTTCTCTCTCTGATCCTGCTCCTGCCTTGGGCTTGCTAACAAAACTGAAGTCCCTTGGCTAAGGGGCGGGGTTTAGGGAGAGAGGACTGGAGCATTCTGGGAAGTCAAAACTTTAACTGTCTGGTGCCTGGGTCCTCTCCATGACCTACACCCCGATGTTCCCTGTGGATACTATGTACCTTGAAGAAAACAAGTTAACAAAGGTAAGTTTTACCATAACTCTTATTTTTCTGACAGTTAAAGGATTAGAGATCATCTTAATACGCTTGTAGATAAAAACAGGTCCAAATGTGCAAAACTGTGCATGACATTATTAAATAGGAAAAAAATGCTTTTGTCATGTGTGTATTCATTCTTCCCTGTTGGAAACGACCCATATTTAATCACATGAAATAGGGACCCCAGAATCCAAAACATCTTGTTAAATAATAAATGATTTGATGTATTTGATCACTGAGTAGTGCCAGATTATGGACTTTTCTATAATATGCTAGTGCAGTAGTTTCCCTTTCCCTGCTAACGTACAGATGATGGACACCAAGTTCACTGAAACAGGACAGAAGAGAGAGGTTTGTGTAAAAAAAAAAAAGTCTGCTCCTACAACACCAAACTTCTATATTTGAATAACCTTCCAGATCTTCTTTTTCTCTCAAACCTTAATTTTGTATATTTAAATATTGACTCCAATGTTTGTGTTTGGTCCTATTTAACTTTGTTATTGGTGGGCACTTGGTCCAGCTTTTCATTCAAAAAATATGTGCCAGAGGAAGAAATAATATAAGCTCAGATTTTTAAGGTTTTGCAGAGTGATAAATTGCATGGTAATAAAGCACTAACCAATCAGATCCAAACTGTCAAACACAGTCTGTAACATGGCAGTTAGGAGCTGATTGGTTGGTTCTTTATCACCATGTAATTTATCACTCTCCAAGGCTTGATAAATCTGGGCCATAGTGCAGCGCCGTAACTACGTATGTGCCAGGTGTGCCTGGCACACAGTGCAGTTGCCATGAGGGCGCAACGGGCAGCGGCTTATAATGAGTCAAATTGACTCATTACAAGCCGCCTGTTCTGTGCTGTGTGCGCCCGTGCACCGCGCTGGAGGAGAGGAGCAGCTCCGGAGGCAGGGGAGAAGGAGGAGGAGGGAGGGGGACTGGAGCCGCAGCAGCGCTATGTAATTGGTAGTAGCGCCGCTGCAGCAGTCCCCTCTCCTTCCGCATTGGCTGCCCGGCGCTGCTGTGGACGCTGGAATGTGCTTCCCTCATCCCAGCATTCACAGCGGCGGCCAGCAAATGCGGAAGGAGAGGGGACTGCTGCAGCGGCGCCTCTACCAATTACATAGCACTGCTGCGGCTCCAGTCCCCCTCCCTCCTCCTCCTTCTCCCCTGCCCGGGATCTGCCAGCACCGAAGAGCCTGACTGCCAGCGGGGAGAGATGGTAAGTATCTCTCTCTATCTCTCTATTCTGTCTGCCACAATGTGTAAAAAGGGGGACGTTGTCTGCCGTAATGTGTAAAAAGGGGGACGCTGTCTGCCGTAATGTGTAAAAAGGGGATGCTGTCTGCCGTAATCTGTAAAAAGGGGGACGCTGTCTCGGTAATATGTAAAAAGGGGGACGCTGTCTGCCGTAATGTGTAAAAAGGGGATGCTGTCTGCCGTAATGTGTAAAAGGGGCTCTACCTGGTGTAGTGGCGCTACTGTGCAGCGTAATTTGAATAATGGAGACTACTGTGCACCGTAGTATGAATTGGTATTATTTTGTGACCACGCCCCTTCCCATGAAGCCACGCCCCTATATATATTTTGCACGCACTGCCTCTATCTTTCATGGGGGGGGCGCCAATGCCGTTTCTTGCACACTGCGCTAAAATGCCTAGTTACGGCACTGCCATAGTGCCATGGCACTCTGCTTTTATGCTTCGAGTTTGTTTTATTCAGCAATTAGCAACGTTTCATGTCTAGTATGACCTTTTTCCAAGCTGTCATACCTGTCATTTTTCCTACTATATATAGTGAATATATATGAGAATCACATTTGGTTACCTCAGTATGTTTTGATCTCTAGTTATAAGTTAATAATTATACCGTATTCAGGGCCTGTTCAAGGCCGCTCTGCGCCCCGGGCAGGAAATGGGGCGTGGTCTAATACAGGGGGCGTGGTCAGTTACGCCCCCTGTACATTACTAGCGCCGCTTGAATGCTGAGCGGTGCGCAATGACGTCATCGCGCACCGCACAGCAAAAGGTCCTCTCCACGAAGGGAAACTAGACGCGTAGCGTCTAGTTCTCTTCGTGGAGAGGACCTTGCTGTGCGGTGCACGATGACGTCATCGCGCTCCGCTCAGCAAAGGTACTCTCCACGAAGAGGAGGCGGGGACACAGCGGGCCGGGCAGCGGAGGCGGACGGGGGACACAGCGGGCAGCAGTGGCGGATCTTGCCACGGTGCGGCGCCCTCCGGATGGCGCCAGCGCCCTCCGGAAGGCGGCGCCCCGGGCAAAAGTCCTGCTTGCCCGTGGCAAGATCCGCTACTGACCGTATTGCACATACATCAGAACACCGCGTGCAAATCACTATTGGTACAGTATGTTTATACATTTTGCTTTGGCTTTTTATATATCCTATATAATAAAATGCTTAAGCCAGGTTTGGGCCGATTTGCCAATAATTGGAAGAACGACCAAAGTTATTGTATAGTGTGTACGAACGATCGTGTCAGTATTTCACCGATAGTTCAGGAAAATCTTACCGACACACACGAACAATCGATTTTCTGGTCTATCGTCCCAAACCAAAAATCTCAGCCACAATCTCCAGATATTGAGCAGTGTGTGTGCGTTCTCAATAATTTGCCCATATTTCCTATGGTGGAAATATGCAAATGCAGTGTGATGTGGCCGAAAATTGGTAACTTTAAAAAATAAATCTTTTAGTGTGTAGCTCAGATACACTATCGATTGTAAGCTTGCGAGCAGGGCCTTCCTATCTCTGTCTGTTTTTGCCCAGTTTGTTCTATTACTGTTGTTCTAATTGTAAAGCGCAACGGAATATGCTGCGCTATATAAGAAACTGTTAATAAATAAATAATAAATATTGGTGCCTACAATTTCCCAAAAAATTGTTCGATTGTCAGGCTGACCCCCAAAAAAATCTCACAGTGTGTACCTAGCTTAACACTGCTCCTCAACTCTCTGGGGTGAATTCAAGTGTTGTGCACGCCAGCGGGCACTAGATGGTCAAGTGTTGCTCCATTTGGGCACACATATCTTCACCGCCACCTTTACTGTTATGTTGTTCCGTCATTTTGACGAGCTGGCAACTAGTACAGGTTATAAATGTCCTCAATTCAACCTTGTACAATATAGTAACTTCCATTTTTAATAAGTTTCTTTTTACATTTATTCAGCCGTGTAAAGCATTAATTAGGCGGTGTATGTCAGCCACACTTTTACATTTTTTTTTTGCTGTAAGGACCATTTTTCCTAGTAATTCTTATGTTTTATTCAACTCATTTAGCCGGTATTTTACCATTCATACAACATTAGATATAAAGATTGCTTTCTTAAAACATGTTCCTTTACGGGGTTTAGTGCCCCGCATTAAATCCTAAAGTGTAAAAGGCTAACAGGAACTCCCTGGGGTAAATTTACTAAGATGGGAGTTCTATTTAAGATGGGATGTTGCCCATAGCAACCAATCAGATTCCAGGTATTATCTTCTAGAAGCTGCTAGAAAAATGAGAAGAAGAATCTGATTGGTTGCTATGGGCAACATCCCATCTTAAATAGAACTCACATCTTAGTAAATTTACCCCCCTGTTTTAATGTTATAGTCTGCACAATACATTTTCAATGGTAAAATACCTGGTAAATGAGTTGAATTAAACAAGAAGTACTTGTAAACGAAGGGTATGTACTGTAAAGCCAAAATGTGAAATGTGCGTTTAATGGGCCCTACACACTTAGCGATCACACTGAAAGATATGAATGATCTCGTTCATTAATGAACGAGATATCGTTCATATCCTTCAGTGTGTAGGCACCAACAATGAACGTTCATCGTTGGTGCCGGCTCGTGCCACGCTCGTTCATCTTTGGTGCCGGCTCGTTTATGCATGCAGGCCAATATGGACAATCTCGTCCGTATTAGCGTGCAGGACTATGGGGCCAGGTGACGGGGGGAGTGAAGAAACGTCACTCCCCACATCACCCCCCGCTCCGCCAGGGGACCCATCGGCAGTCCGGGCACCTCGGCGGAAAATGTCCAGTGTGTAGAGCCCTTAAGATAACCTGCTTAAAGCTGAATAAATGTAAAAAGAAACATAATAAAAGGAAGTTGTTATCCATATGTGGTAGATATAATTTGTCAGATATAAAAGCAAAATCAGAATGTATTAATATGCCAAAAGTGATTTGAGCATGGTGTGTTGATATATCACCAATACGGTCTTAAATAGTAATTAAAGCATGGGTGTGGTTCATAGGGTCGACCAGACTAAGGTCGATAGTGTCTAGGTCAACTACTATTGGTCGATATTGACTAAGTCAACATACAAAATACTGTAGGTTGACACATTCATTAGGTCGACATGAACAAGGTCAACATGACAAAAGGTAAACATGATTATTATTTTTGAATCTGCGTTTTCTTCGTAGAGTGACCGGAAACCCCAGTTAGTGCATCCTTGTTTATGCTAATGAAGGACAAGACATGATCGCTCTGACCTTCATTAACATCGCTGCAGAGTGTACAGGCAATCTGGGTTGACAGGATTTTTTTCTGATATCGGAACGAATTCCCGTCGTCCAGTATGTACCCAGCTTCAGGCTGGGTACAAGCTCGAAAGATCTATCGTTCATTTGAACAACAAACACTGTATCGATAAGGTATCTAAATGAAAGGTCAACAAGCAATAGGTTAACATGACAATGCTCGACACCAGGGGCAGATTTATGGGTTGCGTGCCGCTAGGCACAACAGTATTGGCTACCCCTGCCATCCAATTTTATTATTTTTATTGTTTGATTATAAGCCCTCATTTTGGCGATTGGTAGTTTAGTATAATATAACCTAATAATAAAACAAGCCATGAGCTATGACATTTTATTTATATTTTATTTATGTACAGTATACATACAGTAATGACTAAGTAGGACAGTTTACGGGGCAGTCTGCCCATGTCCTACCCATTCACACACAACTCAAGATGGTGTATAGTACATTAGAGTGGAAATATTTTGTGGGCGTTAAATATGTAATGCCAGCATTCAGTATGCCGGCGGTCAGAATACCAGCAGCAGCTTCCTGACGGTGGTAATCCCAACAGAGGAAAGGTTAGTATACTTACCTTTCCCCAATGCCCCCCTAACCCTCCCTACCTGCAGCCTAACCCTACCCCACCCCAGTGGTGCCTAAACCTAACCTCCCCTTCCCGCAGCTTAAACCTATCCCTTCTGCAGCTTAAACTCCCATTTCCACGTTGACAACTTGGTGTCGACCCATTGATCCATAACCATCGGTAACGGGCCCGGGGGTGTGTACAGCCAAAATGTGTGTGAACAAAATCACTCACATACATATGCAGGCACTGCAGCATAACTGATGCTGATATATCTAAAAGATACAGTGCATCCGGAAAGTATTCACAGCGCTTCACTTTTTCCACATTTTATTATGTTACAGCCTTATTCCATAATGGAATACATTCATTTTCCCCTCAAAATTCTACACACAATACCCCATAAAGACAACGTGAAAAATGTTTGTTTTTTTAGATTTTTGCAAATTTATTAAAAATAAAAAACGAAGAAATCACATGTACATAAGTATTCACAACCTTTGCTCAATACTTTGTTGATGCACCTTTGGCAGCAATTACAGCCTCAAGTCTTTTTGAATATGATGCCACAAGCTTGGCACACCTATCTTTGGGCCGTTTCACCAATTCCTCTTTGCAGCACCTCTCAAGCTCCATCAGGTTGGATGGGAAGCGTCTGTGCACAGTCATTTTCAGATCTCTCCACAGATGTTCAATCGGATGCAAGTCTGGGCTCTGGTTGGGCCACTCACAGAGTTGTCCTGCAGCCACTCCTTTGATATATTTGCTGTGTGCTTAGGGCCGTTGTCCTAGGATACCCCTAGGATAAAAGTTTTTTTTTTTATTGATAAAATTTGAACAAAATATAAAATTAAGGAAATTGTGCCTACCTGTTCAGTTATTTGGCGGTATACAGCTGTGCTTCTGATTGTCCACGTGTTTTATGAATGGCAGCCACTAACACTGGATTTGTCTATCACTTTGACAATATATCATTTGTTTTGGTCCTGATCACCAACCTGTGGCACCCAGTTTGCAAACCACTGGGCTAATCGTATGCAGACCCTTACTGGCCTATGAGTGAACTTCATTGTATTAAGTTAATTGTATCAGTATATTAATACACTAAGTTAATCACATCATTTTAATGTGCTTCATAGAAATCTGTGCATTTAACATAGTCGGTGTCATTAGGTCCTGCAGGAACTGCAAAAATTGTCCCTTATTGGCTTCTTGTTTTTTCAGTCTGTTAGCCAAATATAGGGTCCATTTAGACCTGGCTTCCCTGCCAAATACATTTGGACCAGTAAAAACTATCACAGCACTAAGAGGGTTAGGAGTCAGAGCAGAAGACAGCTTGCTTTCTATTTAAACTCTGCAGCACCCCCATTTCCAATTAGGACAACCAAGGGGGAGGGGGGGGGGATAGGTGAGTAAAGCTATTTGACACATACTCTATCTCAGAAGGAGGAACTGAAATCTTGTGATGAACTTGTATTATGTGGGCTAATGGATTATTGTCAGCGTATATAAAATATGCCCCATGTAGATAGTCATGAACCTGTTCACAGCTGCTCATGTTAATGCGATAAAATCTAATTTATGTCATTTCTTTAGTTTGATTTGTTCTTACATTAAGCCTTTTGAATTATATTTTAATAAATTACTACCTAAAATCCATTAAAAAAATCATTGCTGTGCAGGACATATGGCAAGGGGTTGCAGATAAAATGCCTGCTGTCGGGATCTTGCCGTTCAGGATACAGACGCCGACAATGCTGACAGCCGGAATACCAGTGCACCAGGGTTATTCCCACTTGTGGGTGTCTAGGACACCCATAGAGTGGGAAAAGATCCTGTGGCAAACTCTGCGAGCCACCGATCCCGCAGCGTGATGAGCGCAGCGAGCACGCATGGGGACTCTTAGTGCTCATCCCACTGCCAGCATTCTGGCAGGTGGGATGCCGCTGTTGGAATATTGAAAGCTAGCATCCCGTCCGCCGGTAAAACATATGTAATCCATGGCAAGGATGGATCTGCTCATATGCTAGAACAGGAGCCTGTATTAACAATTTCTTTATTTACAGAAAAGCCACTTCACAAACAAAGGTGCATTGTTCTCCAGGGATCGTATGGGATCCCAGTGGTCAGGAAACAAACGCCGTGACTCCAGCAGCTATAATCCCAGCAGCGAGCGCAGCGTGTTGGGGTCCGATCGGGTGGTGGCATGGACCACCACCCGAGTGGGAATACAGGGCTTTAACCGCATCCCGTTCTCCGCGTTTGTACACATACTTTTTGTATGTGAACTTTTTGAAGCCACAAGCACTGTTCAGGACCACTAGCCCAGGGCACCCCTGCAAGTGCCCTGAGGCACCCAGATTGGGAACCACTGGCCTGTGCTATGTTTGGAGAACGGGATGCAGTTAAATACAAGTATTCCTTGTAGAAAGGTGCGACCATCAGAGAGCATAGCAATCCTTCTTTGGAACCATATTATAAATCTGAGACATGCACTTTAAGCTATGCCAGTTGTAGCCCGAGAACCAATCCTGCTTGTAGGAAAGCAAGGATCCAAGATACACGGAAGATTAGAGAGTCATAATCATTAGAGGCACATCACTGGAAGAAAGTAGTGTAACATACCCTATAGTAAATTTGTGCTGAAGCTGGTTTTGTGCTTGAAACATGGTCTGAATCACTTGATGAGAGAAACCCTTTGATCTTAAGAGGGATGACTCAAGAGTCACGCTGAGATAGAGAAAAATGACGATCCCCACTGCGCTCACAGTATGAGGTTGCAGCCAGTGATAACACGGATAAAGCCTTCACCAACAAACTCTTAGGTGCATATAGATTATAGAAAAAGTGATATCACACGGCGCTACCAACCAATATAGCTCTTAACCACTCCTCACATAAACATGACGATGAATTTTTTCCCCAAGGGGACTCTAAGAAACATAAAAAAATATACACACAATAGTGCAATACAGAGAGACAGAATTAAGATCCAAGATGTTTTTATTGGTCCCACTCACAATTGTACAGGTTATTGATTGCGTATCACCCTCATATTAAAAATTGCTTTTAAATTAGACAATATTGCACTATATATGCCCTTTCTAAGTTCTAGTTCTGAAGGAGAATCATTCACTCTGAAGATGACTTACCCTATGAGGGTGATACGCAATCAATAACCTGTACAATTGTGAGTGGGACCAATAAAAACATCTTGGATCTTAATTATGTCTCTCTGTATTGCACTATTGTGTGTATATTTTTTTTTGTTTCTTAGAGTCCCCTTGGGGAAAAAATTAATCGTCATGTTTATGTGAGGAGTGGTTAAGAGCTATATTGGTTGGTAGCGCCGTGTGATATCACTTTTTTCTATAATCAGTCACGCTGTCAAAGACAGGCAAGCTAAGTCTGCGTGTAGACAAGGACCTTGAGACAACAGATCTGGCCAAACAGGAAGTGGCAGATGGTCGTCTTTGTAGAGAATGTGAAGGTCTGTGAACCAACGGGGCCTGGGCCATGCTGGGGCTATTAGTATGATCATGCCTCCCTGCTGTTTGAAATTTCAAAGGTCCCTCAGCAGAAAAGCAACTGAAGAGAATAGGTACACCAGAGTGAACCTCCACTTCACTGACAGAGCGTCAACAAAGGCTGCTTCGGGGTCTCTTGTTTGGGAGCCGTACACAGGAAGGTTGTTGTTGTGATGGTAGGCCATGAGGTCCCCCTCTGGAAAGCCCCATTTGTCTACTAAAAGTTGGAATACCTGTGGGTGTAGAGCCCACTCTCCTTAATGTACATCGTGACGGCTGAGAAAGTCCGCTTCCCATTTTAGGAATGAACACCACTGAGATTGCCGGGAGATGGCACTCGGGCCACCGCAGGATTTATGCCAACTCTGACATTGCCATCGGACTGCGAGTTCCTTCCTGGTGGTTGAGGTAGGCTACTGCAGTGACATTGTCAAAATGGACCAGAACAGGTCTGCCCAGAAGACTGTTCTTTGCTACCTTGAGATCCCGGTGGATAGCTTTCATTTCCACAACGTTGATTGGCAGTAGACTCTCTATGGGAGTCCAACGACCCTGTAAGTAGTGTTGGCCTGTTACTGTACTCCAACCTCAGTGACTGGCGTCTGTGGTTAAGAGCACCCAGTCCGATATCTAGAAGGGACGACCCTTGTCCACGTGGCACTTCTGAAACCACCAGGCCAGGGATAGGCAAACCTCCGGAAAGAGGACTGTCATCTGAGCCTTGATAAGCTCATGTTGTCCATTCCAGGATTAATTGTTGATGAGGCTTGGTGTTGAATTAGGCATATTCCATCATATCTAAGGTAGAAACCATGGACCCCAGGACCTGCAAGGCTGAGGGAATGGAGACTGTGGTTGTGAAAGAGTTTGCATACTCGCAATTGTAGTGCAGAAATCTTGTCTGCTGGCAAATAGATTATTTGCAGCTGTGAGTCCAACAGGGCCCCTAGATGTAGCATCTGTTAGGAAGGCGTCAGGTAGGATTTTTTTTTTTTTATAGTTGATGACCCAGCCGTGGTCTTGGAGAAATGCTATGGACATCTGCAGATGACAATGCAAGATCTCCAGGGATTGTGCTAGGATGAGTACATCATCCACATAAGGTAAGATTCTGACTACCTGGCAGTGGAGCTGGGCCACCCTGACAGCCATTATTTTGGTAAAGATTCAGAGAGAAATGGATAGGCCAAACGGTCATGCTTGGAATTGGTAATGCTGTTGTTAGACAGCAAATCTGAGAAACTGCTGGTGAGCAGGTGTAATAGGCACATGTAGGTATGCATCTTGGATATCCAATGACGGCATGAAATCCCCTGGCTTCAGAGCTAGTACTATAGAACAGAGTGTTTCCATATGAAGCCTGGGCACCTGGATAAACTTGTTCAGAGGCTTGAGATTTAAAATAGGTCCATGAGACCTATTGGCTTTCTGAACTAAGAAGAGGGTGGAATAAAACCCCCTGCCTCGATGTGCAGAATTATTACTCCTGCGTCCCGCAGAGACTGGGTAGAAAAGGAGTAGATATACTGATACAGAGGAAAACAAACAGCATTCACAGCGGCGGCCAGCAAATGCGGAAGGAGAGGGGACTGCTGCAGCGGCGCCTCTACCAATTACATAGCACTGCTGCGGCAAAAGGTCCTCTCCACGAAAGGAAACTAGACGCGTAGCGTCTAGTTCCCTTCGTGGAGAAGACCTTGCTGTGCGGTGCACGATGACGTCATCGCGCTCCGCTCAGCAAAGGTACTCTCCACGAAGAGGAGGCGGGGACACAGCGGGCCGGGCAGCGGGCAGCGGAGGCGGACGGGGGACACAGCGGGCAGCAGTGGCGGATCTTGCCACGGTGCGGCGCCCTCCGGATGGCGCCAGCGCCCTCCGGAAGGCGGCGCCCCGGGCAAAAGTCCTGCTTGCCCGTGGCAAGATCCGCTACTGACCGTATTGCACATACATCAGAACACCGCGTGCAAATCACTATTGGTACAGTATGTTTATACATTTTGCTTTGGCTTTTTATATATCCTATATAATAAAATGCTTAAGCCAGGTTTGGGCCGATTTGCCAATAATTGGAAGAACGACCAAAGTTATTGTATAGTGTGTACGAACGATCGTGTCAGTATTTCACCGATAGTTCAGGAAAATCTTACCGACACACACGAACAATCGATTTTCTGGTCTATCGTCCCAAACCAAAAATCTCAGCCACAATCTCCAGATATTGAGCAGTGTGTGTGCGTTCTCAATAATTTGCCCATATTTCCTATGGTGGAAATATGCAAATGCAGTGTGATGTGGCCGAAAATTGGTAACTTTAAAAAATAAATCTTTTAGTGTGTAGCTCAGATACACTATCGATTGTAAGCTTGCGAGCAGGGCCTTCCTATCTCTGTCTGTTTTTGCCCAGTTTGTTCTATTACTGTTGTTCTAATTGTAAAGCGCAACGGAATATGCTGCGCTATATAAGAAACTGTTAATAAATAAATAATAAATATTGGTGCCTACAATTTCCCAAAAAATTGTTCGATTGTCAGGCTGACCCCCAAAAAAATCTCACAGTGTGTACCTAGCTTAACACTGCTCCTCAACTCTCTGGGGTGAATTCAAGTGTTGTGCACGCCAGCGGGCACTAGATGGTCAAGTGTTGCTCCATTTGGGCACACATATCTTCACCGCCACCTTTACTGTTATGTTGTTCCGTCATTTTGACGAGCTGGCAACTAGTACAGGTTATAAATGTCCTCAATTCAACCTTGTACAATATAGTAACTTCCATTTTTAATAAGTTTCTTTTTACATTTATTCAGCCGTGTAAAGCATTAATTAGGCGGTGTATGTCAGCCACACTTTTACATTTTTTTTTTGCTGTAAGGACCATTTTTCCTAGTAATTCTTATGTTTTATTCAACTCATTTAGCCGGTATTTTACCATTCATACAACATTAGATATAAAGATTGCTTTCTTAAAACATGTTCCTTTACGGGGTTTAGTGCCCCGCATTAAATCCTAAAGTGTAAAAGGCTAACAGGAACTCCCTGGGGTAAATTTACTAAGATGGGAGTTCTATTTAAGATGGGATGTTGCCCATAGCAACCAATCAGATTCCAGGTATTATCTTCTAGAAGCTGCTAGAAAAATGAGAAGAAGAATCTGATTGGTTGCTATGGGCAACATCCCATCTTAAATAGAACTCACATCTTAGTAAATTTACCCCCCTGTTTTAATGTTATAGTCTGCACAATACATTTTCAATGGTAAAATACCTGGTAAATGAGTTGAATTAAACAAGAAGTACTTGTAAACGAAGGGTATGTACTGTAAAGCCAAAATGTGAAATGTGCGTTTAATGGGCCCTACACACTTAGCGATCACACTGAAAGATATGAATGATCTCGTTCATTAATGAACGAGATATCGTTCATATCCTTCAGTGTGTAGGCACCAACAATGAACGTTCATCGTTGGTGCCGGCTCGTGCCACGCTCGTTCATCTTTGGTGCCGGCTCGTTTATGCATGCAGGCCAATATGGACAATCTCGTCCGTATTAGCGTGCAGGACTATGGGGCCAGGTGACGGGGGGAGTGAAGAAACGTCACTCCCCACATCACCCCCCGCTCCGCCAGGGGACCCATCGGCAGTCCGGGCACCTCGGCGGAAAATGTCCAGTGTGTAGAGCCCTTAAGATAACCTGCTTAAAGCTGAATAAATGTAAAAAGAAACATAATAAAAGGAAGTTGTTATCCATATGTGGTAGATATAATTTGTCAGATATAAAAGCAAAATCAGAATGTATTAATATGCCAAAAGTGATTTGAGCATGGTGTGTTGATATATCACCAATACGGTCTTAAATAGTAATTAAAGCATGGGTGTGGTTCATAGGGTCGACCAGACTAAGGTCGATAGTGTCTAGGTCAACTACTATTGGTCGATATTGACTAAGTCAACATACAAAATACTGTAGGTTGACACATTCATTAGGTCGACATGAACAAGGTCAACATGACAAAAGGTAAACATGATTATTATTTTTGAATCTGCGTTTTCTTCGTAGAGTGACCGGAAACCCCAGTTAGTGCATCCTTGTTTATGCTAATGAAGGACAAGACATGATCGCTCTGACCTTCATTAACATCGCTGCAGAGTGTACAGGCAATCTGGGTTGACAGGATTTTTTTCTGATATCGGAACGAATTCCCGTCGTCCAGTATGTACCCAGCTTCAGGCTGGGTACAAGCTCGAAAGATCTATTGTTCATTTGAACAACAAACACTGTATCGATAAGGTATCTAAATGAAAGGTCAACAAGCAATAGGTTAACATGACAATGCTCGACACCAGGGGCAGATTTATGGGTTGCGTGTCGCTAGGCACAACAGTATTGGCTACCCCTGCCATCCAATTTTATTATTTTTATTGTTTGATTATAAGCCCTCATTTTGGCGATTGGTAGTTTAGTATTATATAACCTAATAATAAAACAAGCCATGAGCTATGACATTTTATTTATATTTTATTTATGTACAGTATACATACAGTAATGACTAAGTAGGACAGTTTACGGGGCAGTCTGCCCATGTCCTACCCATTCACACACAACTCAAGATGGTGTATAGTACATTAGAGCAGAAATATTTTGTGGGCGTTGGATATGTAATGCCAGCATTCAGTATGCCGGCGGTCAGAATACCAGCAGCAGCTTCCTGACGGTGGTAATCCCAACAGAGGAAAGGTTAGTATACTTACCTTTCCCCAATGCCCCCCTAACCCTCCCTACCTGCAGCCTAACCCTACCCCACCCCAGTGGTGCCTAAACCTAACCTCCCCTTCCCGCAGCTTAAACCTATCCCTTCTGCAGCTTAAACTCCCATTTCCACGTTGACAACTTGGTGTCGACCCATTGATCCATAACCATCGGTAACGGGCCCGGGGGTGTGTACAGCCAAAATGTGTGTGAACAAAATCACTCACATACATATGCAGGCACTGCAGCATAACTGATGCTGATATATCTAAAAGATACAGTGCATCCGGAAAGTATTCACAGCGCTTCACTTTTTCCACATTTTATTATGTTACAGCCTTATTCCATAATGGAATACATTCATTTTCCCCTCAAAATTCTACACACAATACCCCATAAAGACAACGTGAAAAATGTTTGTTTTTTTAGATTTTTGCAAATTTATTAAAAATAAAAAACGAAGAAATCACATGTACATAAGTATTCACAACCTTTGCTCAATACTTCGTTGATGCACCTTTGGCAGCAATTACAGCCTCAAGTCTTTTTGAATATGATGCCACAAGCTTGGCACACCTATCTTTGGGCCGTTTCACCAATTCCTCTTTGCAGCACCTCTCAAGCTCCATCAGGTTGGATGGGAAGCGTCTGTGCACAGTCATTTTCAGATCTCTCCACAGATGTTCAATCGGATGCAAGTCTGGGCTCTGGTTGGGCCACTCACAGAGTTGTCCTGCAGCCACTCCTTTGATATATTTGCTGTGTGCTTAGGGCCGTTGTCCTAGGATACCCCTAGGATAAAAGTTTTTTTTTTTATTGATAAAATTTGAACAAAATATAAAATTAAGGAAATTGTGCCTACCTGTTCAGTTATTTGGCGGTATACAGCTGTGCTTCTGATTGTCCACGTGTTTTATGAATGGCAGCCACTAACACTGGATTTGTCTATCACTTTGACAATATATCATTTGTTTTGGTCCTGATCACCACCTCACCAACCTGTGGCACCCAGTTTGCAAACCACTGGGCTAATCGTATGCAGACCCTTACTGGCCTATGAGTGAACTTCATTGTATTAAGTTAATTGTATCAGTATATTAATACACTAAGTTAATCACATCATTTTAATGTGCTTCATAGAAATCTGTGCATTTAACATAGTCGGTGTCATTAGGTCCTGCAGGAACTGCAAAAATTGTCCCTTATTGGCTTCTTGTTTTTTCAGTCTGTTAGCCAAATATAGGGTCCATTTAGACCTGGCTTCCCTGCCAAATACATTTGGACCAGTAAAAACTATCACAGCACTAAGAGGGTTAGGAGTCAGAGCAGAAGACAGCTTGCTTTCTATTTAAACTCTGCAGCACCCCCATTTCCAATTAGGACAACCAAGGGGGAGGGGGGGGGATAGGTGAGTAAAGCTATTTGACACATACTCTATCTCAGAAGGAGGAACTGAAATCTTGTGATGAACTTGTATTATGTGGGCTAATGGATTATTGTCAGCGTATATAAAATATGCCCCATGTAGATAGTCATGAACCTGTTCACAGCTGCTCATGTTAATGCGATAAAATCTAATTTATGTCATTTCTTTAGTTTGATTTGTTCTTACATTAAACCTTTTGAATTATATTTTAATAAATTACTACCTAAAATCCATTAAAAAAATCATTGCTGTGCAGGACATATGGCAAGGGGTTGCAGATAAAATGCCTGCTGTCGGGATCTTGCCGTTCAGGATACAGACGCCGACAATGCTGACAGCCGGAATACCAGTGCACCAGGGTTATTCCCACTTGTGGGTGTCTAGGACACCCATAGAGTGGGAAAAGATCCTGTGGCAAACTCTGCGAGCCACCGATCCCGCAGCGTGATGAGCGCAGCGAGCACGCATGGGGACTCTTAGTGCTCATCCCACTGCCAGCATTCTGGCAGGTGGGATGCCGCTGTTGGAATATTGAAAGCTAGCATCCCGTCCGCCGGTAAAACATATGTAATCCATGGCAAGGATGGATCTGCTCATATGCTAGAACAGGAGCCTGTATTAACAATTTCTTTATTTACAGAAAAGCCACTTCACAAACAAAGGTGCATTGTTCTCCAGGGATCGTATGGGATCCCAGTGGTCAGGAAACAAACGCCGTGACTCCAGCAGCTATAATCCCAGCAGCGAGCGCAGCGTGTTGGGGTCCGATCGGGTGGTGGCATGGACCACCACCCGAGTGGGAATACAGGGCTTTAACCGCATCCCGTTCTCCGCGTTTGTACACATACTTTTTGTATGTGAACTTTTTGAAGCCACAAGCACTGTTCAGGACCACTAGCCCAGGGCACCCCTGCAAGTGCCCTGAGGCACCCAGATTGGGAACCACTGGCCTGTGCTATGTTTGGAGAACGGGATGCAGTTAAATACAAGTATTCCTTGTAGAAAGGTGCGACCATCAGAGAGCATAGCAATCCTTCTTTGGAACCATATTATAAATCTGAGACATGCACTTTAAGCTATGCCAGTTGTAGCCCGAGAACCAATCCTGCTTGTAGGAAAGCAAGGATCCAAGATACACGGAAGATTAGAGAGTCATAATCATTAGAGGCACATCACTGGAAAGTAGTGTAACATACCCTATAGTAAATTTGTGCTGAAGCTGGTTTTGTGCTTGAAACATGGTCTGAATCACTTGATGAGAGAAACCCTTTGATCTTAAGAGGGATGACTCAAGAGTCACGCTGAGATAGAGAAAAATTACGATCCCCACTGCGCTCACAGTATGAGGTTGCAGCCAGTGATAACACGGATAAAGCCTTCACCAACAAACTCTTAGGTGCATATAGATTATAGAAAAAGTGATATCACACGGCGCTACCAACCAATATAGCTCTTAACCACTCCTCACATAAACATGACGATGAATTTTTTCCCCAAGGGGACTCTAAGAAACATAAAAAAATATACACACAATAGTGCAATACAGAGAGACAGAATTAAGATCCAAGATGTTTTTATTGGTCCCACTCACAATTGTACAGGTTATTGATTGCGTATCACCCTCATATTAAAAATTGCTTTTAAATTAGACAATATTGCACTATATATGCCCTTTCTAAGTTCTAGTTCTGAAGGAGAATCATTCACTCTGAAGATGACTTACCCTATGAGGGTGATACGCAATCAATAACCTGTACAATTGTGAGTGGGACCAATAAAAACATCTTGGATCTTAATTATGTCTCTCTGTATTGCACTATTGTGTGTATATTTTTTTTTGTTTCTTAGAGTCCCCTTGGGGAAAAAATTAATCGTCATGTTTATGTGAGGAGTGGTTAAGAGCTATATTGGTTGGTAGCGCCGTGTGATATCACTTTTTTCTATAATCAGTCACGCTGTCAAAGACAGGCAAGCTAAGTCTGCGTGTAGACAAGGACCTTGAGACAACAGATCTGGCCAAACAGGAAGTGGCAGATGGTCGTCTTTGTAGAGAATGTGAAGGTCTGTGAACCAACGGGGCCTGGGCCATGCTGGGGCTATTAGTATGATCATGCCTCCCTGCTGTTTGAAATTTCAAAGGTCCCTCAGCAGAAAAGCAACTGAAGAGAATAGGTACACCAGAGTGAACCTCCACTTCACTGACAGAGCGTCAACAAAGGCTGCTTCGGGGTCTCTTGTTTGGGAGCCGTACACAGGAAGGTTGTTGTTGTGATGGTAGGCCATGAGGTCCCCCTCTGGAAGGCCCCATTTGTCTACTAAAAGTTGGAATACCTGTGGGTGTAGAGCCCACTCTCCTTAATGTACATCGTGACGGCTGAGAAAGTCCGCTTCCCATTTTAGGAATGAACACCACTGAGATTGCCGGGAGATGGCACTCGGGCCACCGCAGGATTTATGCCAACTCTGACATTGCCATCGGACTGCGAGTTCCTTCCTGGTGGTTGAGGTAGGCTACTGCAGTGACATTGTCAGAATGGACCAGAACAGGTCTGCCCAGAAGACTGTTCTTTGCTACCTTGAGATCCCGGTGGATAGCTTTCATTTCCACAACGTTGATTGGCAGTAGACTCTCTGTGGGAGTCCAACGACCCTGTAAGTAGTGTTGGCCTGTTACTGTACTCCAACCTCAGTGACTGGCGTCTGTGGTTAAGAGCACCCAGTCCGATATCTAGAAGGGACGACCCTTGTCCACGTGGCACTTCTGAAACCACCAGGCCAGGGATAGGCAAACCTCCGGAAAGAGGACTGTCATCTGAGCCTTGATAAGCTCATGTTGTCCATTCCAGGATTAATTGTTGATGAGGCTTGGTGTTGAATTAGGCATATTCCATCATATCTAAGGTAGAAACCATGGACCCCAGGACCTGCAAGGCTGAGGGAATGGAGACTGTGGTTGTGAAAGAGTTTGCATACTCGCAATTGTAGTGCAGAAATCTTGTCTGCTGGCAAATAGATTATTTGCAGCTGTGAGTCCAACAGGGCCCCTAGATGTAGCATCTGTTAGGAAGGCGTCAGGTAGGATTTTTTTTTTTTTTATAGTTGATGACCCAGCCGTGGTCTTGGAGAAATGCTATGGACATCTGCAGATGACAATGCAAGATCTCCAGGGATTGTGCTAGGATGAGTACATCATCCACATAAGGTAAGATTCTGACTACCTGGCAGTGGAGCTGGGCCACCCTGACAGCCATTATTTTGGTAAAGATTCAGAGAGAAATGGATAGGCCAAACGGTCATGCTTGGAATTGGTAATGCTGTTGTTAGACAGCAAATCTGAGAAACTGCTGGTGAGCAGGTGTAATAGGCACATGTAGGTATGCATCTTGGATATCCAATGACGGCATGAAATCCCCTGGCTTCAGAGCTAGTACTATAGAACAGAGTGTTTCCATATGAAGCCTGGGCACCTGGATAAACTTGTTCAGAGGCTTGAGATTTAAAATAGGTCCATGAGACCTATTGGCTTTCTGAACTAAGAAGAGGGTGGAATAAAACCCCCTGCCTCGATGTGCAGAATTATTACTCCTGCGTCCCGCAGAGACTGGATAGAAAAGGAGTAGATATACTGATACAGAGGAAAACAAACAGCATTCACAGCGGCGGCCAGCAAATGCGGAAGGAGAGGGGACTGCTGCAGCGGCGCCTCTACCAATTACATAGCACTGCTGCGGCAAAAGGTCCTCTCCACGAAGGGAAACTAGACGCGTAGCGTCTAGTTCCCTTCGTGGAGAGGACCTTGCTGTGCGGTGCACGATGACGTCATCGCGCTCCGCTCAGCAAAGGTACTCTCCACGAAGAGGAGGCGGGGACACAGCGGGCCGGGCAGCGGGCAGCGGAGGCGGACGGGGGACACAGCGGGCAGCAGTGGCGGATCTTGCCACGGTGCGGCGCCCTCCGGATGGCGCCAGCGCCCTCCGGAAGGCGGCGCCCCGGGCAAAAGTCCTGCTTGCCCGTGGCAAGATCCGCTACTGACCGTATTGCACATACATCAGAACACCGCGTGCAAATCACTATTGGTACAGTATGTTTATACATTTTGCTTTGGCTTTTTATATATCCTATATAATAAAATGCTTAAGCCAGGTTTGGGCCGATTTGCCAATAATTGGAAGAACGACCAAAGTTATTGTATAGTGTGTACGAACGATCGTGTCAGTATTTCACCGATAGTTCAGGAAAATCTTACCGACACACACGAACAATCGATTTTCTGGTCTATCGTCCCAAACCAAAAATCTCAGCCACAATCTCCAGATATTGAGCAGTGTGTGTGCGTTCTCAATAATTTGCCCATATTTCCTATGGTGGAAATATGCAAATGCAGTGTGATGTGGCCGAAAATTGGTAACTTTAAAAAATAAATCTTTTAGTGTGTAGCTCAGATACACTATCGATTGTAAGCTTGCGAGCAGGGCCTTCCTATCTCTGTCTGTTTTTGCCCAGTTTGTTCTATTACTGTTGTTCTAATTGTAAAGCGCAACGGAATATGCTGCGCTATATAAGAAACTGTTAATAAATAAATAATAAATATTGGTGCCTACAATTTCCCAAAAAATTGTTCGATTGTCAGGCTGACCCCCCAAAAAATCTCACAGTGTGTACCTAGCTTAACACTGCTCCTCAACTCTCTGGGGTGAATTCAAGTGTTGTGCACGCCAGCGGGCACTAGATGGTCAAGTGTTGCTCCATTTTGGCACACATATCTTCACCGCCACCTTTACTGTTATGTTGTTCCGTCATTTTGACGAGCTGGCAACTAGTACAGGTTATAAATGTCCTCAATTCAACCTTGTACAATATAGTAACTTCCATTTTTAATAAGTTTCTTTTTACATTTATTCAGCCGTGTAAAGCATTAATTAGGCGGTGTATGTCAGCCACACTTTTACATTTTTTTTTTGCTGTAAGGACCATTTTTCCTAGTAATTCTTATGTTTTATTCAACTCATTTAGCCGGTATTTTACCATTCATACAACATTAGATATAAAGATTGCTTTCTTAAAACATGTTCCTTTACGGGGTTTAGTGCCCCGCATTAAATCCTAAAGTGTAAAAGGCTAACAGGAACTCCCTGGGGTAAATTTACTAAGATGGGAGTTCTATTTAAGATGGGATGTTGCCCATAGCAACCAATCAGATTCCAGGTATTATCTTCTAGAAGCTGCTAGAAAAATGAGAAGAAGAATCTGATTGGTTGCTATGGGCAACATCCCATCTTAAATAGAACTCACATCTTAGTAAATTTACCCCCCTGTTTTAATGTTATAGTCTGCACAATACATTTTCAATGGTAAAATACCTGGTAAATGAGTTGAATTAAACAAGAAGTACTTGTAAACGAAGGGTATGTACTGTAAAGCCAAAATGTGAAATGTGCGTTTAATGGGCCCTACACACTTAGCGATCACACTGAAAGATATGAATGATCTCGTTCATTAATGAACGAGATATCGTTCATATCCTTCAGTGTGTAGGCACCAACAATGAACGTTCATCGTTGGTGCCGGCTCGTGCCACGCTCGTTCATCTTTGGTGCCGGCTCGTTTATGCATGCAGGCCAATATGGACAATCTCGTCCGTATTAGCGTGCAGGACTATGGGGCCAGGTGACGGGGGGAGTGAAGAAACGTCACTCCCCACATCACCCCCCGCTCCGCCAGGGGACCCATCGGCAGTCCGTGCACCTTGGCGGAAAATGTCCAGTGTGTAGAGCCCTTAAGATAACCTGCTTAAAGCTGAATAAATGTAAAAAGAAACATAATAAAAGGAAGTTGTTATCCATATGTGGTAGATATAATTTGTCAGATATAAAAGCAAAATCAGAATGTATTAATATGCCAAAAGTGATTTGAGCATGGTGTGTTGATATATCACCAATACGGTCTTAAATAGTAATTAAAGCATGGGTGTGGTTCATAGGGTCGACCAGACTAAGGTCGATAGTGTCTAGGTCAACTACTATTGGTCGATATTGACTAAGTCAACATACAAAATACTGTAGGTTGACACATTCATTAGGTCGACATGAACAAGGTCAACATGACAAAAGGTAAACATGATTATTATTTTTGAATCTGCGTTTTCTTCGTAGAGTGACCGGAAACCCCAGTTAGTGCATCCTTGTTTATGCTAATGAAGGACGAGACATGATCGCTCTGACCTTCATTAACATCGCTGCAGAGTGTACAGGCAATCTGGGTTGACGGGATTTTTTTCTGATATCGGAACGAATTCCCGTCGTCCAGTATGTACCCAGTTTCAGGCTGGGTACAGGCTCGAAAGATCTATCGTTCATTTGAACAACAAACACTGTATCGATAAGGTATCTAAATGAAAGGTCAACAAGCAATAGGTTAACATGACAATGCTCGACACCAGGGGCAGATTTATGGGTTGTGTGCCGCTAGGCACAACAGTATTGGCTACCCCTGCCATCCAATTTTATTATTTTTATTGTTTGATTATAAGCCCTCATTTTGGCGATTGGTAGTTTAGTATAATATAACCTAATAATAAAACAAGCCATGAGCTATGACATTTTATTTATATTTTATTTATGTACAGTATACATACAGTAATGACTAAGTAGGACAGTTTACGGGGCAGTCTGCCCATGTCCTACCCATTCACACACAACTCAAGATGGTGTATAGTACATTAGAGTGGAAATATTTTGTGGGCGTTGGATATGTAATGCCAGCATTCAGTATGCCGGCGGTCAGAATACCAGCAGCAGCTTCCTGACGGTGGTAATCCCAACAGAGGAAAGGTTAGTATACTTACCTTTCCCCAATGCCCCCCTAACCCTCCCTACCTGCAGCCTAACCCTACCCCACCCCAGTGGTGCCTAAACCTAACCTCCCCTTCCCGCAGCTTAAACCTATCCCTTCTGCAGCTTAAACTCCCATTTCCACGTTGACAACTTGGTGTCGACCCATTGATCCATAACCATCGGTAACGGGCCCGGGGGGGGTGTACAGCCAAAATGTGTGTGAACAAAATCACTCACATACATATGCAGGCACTGCAGCATAACTGATGCTGATATATCTAAAAGATACAGTGCATCCGGAAAGTATTCACAGCGCTTCACTTTTTCCACATTTTATTATGTTACAGCCTTATTCCATAATGGAATACATTCATTTTCCCCTCAAAATTCTACACACAATACCCCATAAAGACAACGTGAAAAATGTTTGTTTTTTTAGATTTTTGCAAATTTATTAAAAATAAAAAACGAAGAAATCACATGTACATAAGTATTCACAACCTTTGCTCAATACTTTGTTGATGCACCTTTGGCAGCAATTACAGCCTCAAGTCTTTTTGAATATGATGCCACAAGCTTGGCACACCTATCTTTGGGCCGTTTCACCAATTCCTCTTTGCAGCACCTCTCAAGCTCCATCAGGTTGGATGGGAAGCGTCTGTGCACAGTCATTTTCAGATCTCTCCACAGATGTTCAATCGGATGCAAGTCTGGGCTCTGGTTGGGCCACTCACAGAGTTGTCCTGCAGCCACTCCTTTGATATATTTGCTGTGTGCTTAGGGCCGTTGTCCTGCTGAAAGATGAGCTGTTGCCCCAGTCTGAGGTCAAGAGCGCTCTGGAGCAGGTTTTCATCCAGAATGTCTCTGTACATTGCTGCATTCATCTTTCCCTCTATCCTGACTAGTCTCCCAGTTCCTGCTGCTGAAAAACATCCCCACAGCATGATGCTGCCACCACCATGCTTCACTGTAGGGATGGTATTGGCCTGGTGATGAGTGGTACCTGGTTTTGTCCAAACATGACGCCTAGTATTCTCGCCAAAGAGTTAAATCTTTGTCTCATCAGACCAGAGAATTTTGTTTCTCATGGTCTGAGAGTCCTTCAAGTGCAGTTTGGCAAACTCCAGGCGGCCGCGATGTGCTTTTTTTTTTACTAAGGATTGGCTTCCATCTGGCCACTCTACCATACAGGCATGATTGATGGATTGCTGCAGAGATGGTTGTCCTTCTGGAAGCAGTGGCGGAACTGTGGGAGGCAGTGGAGTCGGCTGCCGCCAGGCTCCTGCCCTCAAGGGGGCACCTGTCCTCCATTGCCTCCCACTGCCCAACAATCCATCGCCGCTGCACCGTATCTGGATGGAGGAGCTTTGCTAGTGTTGTGACACGGCTGCAGCAGCTGCCTCCTCGTATCCACAGAGATGAGCTGGCAGCTGGCTGCAGCTAGGGGGAGCTCCAGTGCACAGCTGATCACAGGCACTTCCAAAAGAGCTGGCCGTCTGAAGCTCTCTCTTCCCCCATCCTGCTGCTAGCCGCAGGTAGGTACTGGCACCACCTGCCTCAAGCTGCTGCACTGTGTATGTGTGGTGTGTGTGGTGTATGTGTTCGTGTGGGGGGTGATTACTGGGGGAATCTTGTTAGGGTCTCCTGCCCTGTGCTGCCACGTCGTCATGGCAACCGGGAGACAAGTGCTAGCGGAGTAACCTGAGCGCAGCTGATACTCCGGTTCGGGTCTTTTGCTGTGCAGTGGTTATAGGCTCTGTGCACGGCAGGGGATCCGGTGCTGGTTTTTGTGCTCACAGTCTGTGAGGTCTGAGTGGGGCGTGGACAGCACCTGCTTTATAAGGCCTCTTCTCAGGGTAAGCAGATGCTGCTGAATCTTTGTTGGTTAGTCAGTTCATGAAAGTTAGCCAGTACTGTGTAGCTTTGTATTTGTTTGTTGCTTACTGCAAATAGGCCTGGGGATTTGGTATTACACTCTGCCAATCCAAACCTAGCAGTAAGACTGGAGTCAGTCGTTTAGCTTGCTGGGGTTCTGTTACTACTCTGTGAACTTAGCAAGTTTGTGGCTGTATTCTAAGACTTGCCTGTCTAATCCTGTCTCACTGTGCTAGGTGTCAGGGGTCAGTTTAGTGGCAGTAAGCTGAACCTGTGCACTGCAAGTGAGAATTAGGATTGTGGAGACTCTCCTTGTGTCTATCATTCCATCTCTGACCAAGGAGTTTACTGCCACACCCGTTGGTAACCCTTTAGGGTTTTGCTGTTGCCCTTAGCAACAGCATTTCGGGTTCTCTACGTATTAAAACACAACATCTTGCTTTTCCCATCTGAGCAGTTCTAATACAAGGGAGATACCCAGTTCCTTAGCCTCTGGGCTTCTCTGTTCACTTTGTGTGTATTTTGTTACCCTATCACCTTCTGTGTACGTTATGTCATATTCCCCAGTCTGTCTGTGAGTCCATTTGTTTTGCATAACAGTTCAAACACCAGTACATTCCTGCAGGCACTGGAGTGCATAACAGTTCTGACACCAGTACTTTCCTGCAGGCACTGGTGTGCATAACAAATCTTTAATAAATATTGGCAGCACTGACTGTGTTTATGTGTGTTAATGTTTTTTAAGGGAGGTGTGTGTGTCTGTGTTTTTTAACGAAAGTTGTGTGTTTAAGTGAAAGAGACATGTGTGTAATTGTGTGTGTGTGTGTGTGTGTGTGTAATTAAATGAGGTGTGGTGTGTGTAATTGTGTGTGTAGTTGAAAGAGGCATGTGTGTGTCTAAGTGAAAGAGGCATGTGTGTGTAACTGTGTGTGTAATTGAAAGGTGAGTGTGTGTGTGTGTGTGTGTGTGTGTGTGTGTACTTGAAAGAGGCATGTAAGTGAAAGAGGCGTGTGTGTGTAATTGAATGAGGCGTGGTGTGTGTGTAATTGAAAGAGGCATATGTGTGTGTAATTGTGTGTGCATAATTAAAAAGGTGTGTGTGTGTGTGTGTGTGTGTGATTGTGTGTGTGTGATTGAAAGATGCACGTTTGTGTGTGTAATTGTCAGTGTGTAATTGAAAGGAGGCGTGTGTGTAAGTGAAAGGCATGTGTGTAAGTGAAAGAGGCGTGTGTGTGAGTGAAAGAGGCATGTGTGTATGGGTTCACGTGAGAGGCATGTGAGTGTAAGTAAAAGAGACATGCGTGTGTGTAAGTGAAAGAGGCGTGTGTTTAAGTGAAAGAGGTATGTGTATCTATACTACTATTGTGAAAGTACTATTGTGAGTACGCTGCTACTGTTCACCCCGAGTACCAGATATCTACATATGGCGTATATATATATATATATATGTATATATATATATATATACACACTCTCTCCTTCAATTAATGCCCAGGTGCCTCCTAATAGGTCTGTGGGACCTTGTAGATAAATCAATGAAGAAGTGGCACTCATGGGACTTGATTGATAAAAATAAGACTTAGGACACGGTGGTCTCAGATGAAAGATCTTTCATCTGAGACTGCCGTGTCCTGAGTCTTTTTTTTTTATCAATCAAGTCCTGTGAGTGCCACTTCTTCATTGATATATATATATATATATATATATAAATCACCAAGGCAGCCGGCACTCCCCTTGCTTACATATCATCTGCTCCGGTGCCCTCCCTAGGAAAAACTTCCAATTGCAGATAGGAGAACAGGCGGTACTCTGTTCAAACGATTTTCTTTATTAGAGTGTCATCCAACAATTGTTTCGGGCCTCCGCCCGTCATCAGGGATGTACAACACAGTGAAGACAAACAATTTATACCCTCACAGGACCTTCCCCACATAGATAATGAAATTGACTCACCTCACCTGCGCTCCTGCCCTCCGATCCGAACGCCACGCTGGCCGCCGCTATCACAAACTGTGCAGCTGCTTCCGTGTAGCGGGCGACGTCATCGGAAGACGCCCGCAGGGAGGAACAAGTCAAAACACGGATAGGTTACCTAGGTGACAACAAAACAAACACAGATTCATACACATAAGGCATCATATATGTGATCTAAAAAAGGCATAGACATCTTGATGCAGCCTAAATGCATGTGCATACATAATACGAAAAACATATATAAATATAAAAAAAAAAAATGTACATAAAAGACAAACAATGGGACACTCTAGAAAATAAATCTAATGCTAGCAATGCTGTGCGACTGTTGGGCACAATGGCGGGCCATAGGTTGGTCACTAGAACCCGACTCTAGAGCAGCTCTAATTGCAGACCTGTGGTTGGCCATTCTTTCTTTGAATTGACATTCTGTCTTGCCCACATAGTGAAGACCACATGGGCAAGACAGAACGTACACCACAAACCGTGAGGTACATGTGAGTGGAAAATTAATAGTGCATTTTTTACCTGATCTAGGATGACAAATAAAATCTCCCACCAACATAGAGCGGCAGGAACACATCCCATACACCTAAAGCATCCAGGTTTACGTGACAGGAAATGTGGCACAGATTTTACTTTCATTAATTCCGTCACATCAACTTTGACCAGGAAATCTTTAAAATTTTTACCCCTGGAATATGCTGGCATAATACGGGTGTTATAAAGACCAGGGAGGTCCTTATCGGTATTTACAATGGGCCAGATTTTCTTGATTTCCTTGTTAGTTTTTAAACTCACCTCCGTGTATCTATTGACCCAAGGTATCCTTTGCTGGTCATCACCAACAGAGACTTTGCCCTTAAGCCATAATATTGCCGTATAATATTGCCGTATTATGCCAGCATATTCCAAATGCACATGCATTTAGGCTGCATCAAGATGTCTATGCCTTTTTTAGATCACATATATGATGCCTTATGTGTATGAATATGTGTTTGTTTTGTTGTCACCTAGGTAACCTATCCGTGTTTTGACTTGTTGCTCCCTGCGGGCGCCTTCCGATGACGTCGCCCGCTACACGGAAGCAGCTGCACAGTTTGTGATAGCGGCGGCCAGCGTGGCGTTCGTATCGGAGGGCAGGAGCGCAGGTGAGGTGAGTCAATTTCATTATCTATGTGGGGAAGGTCCTGTGAGGGTATAAATTGTTTGTCTTCACTGTGTTGTACATCCCTGACGACGGACGAAGGCCCGAAACAATTGTTGGATGACACTCTAATAAAGAAAATCGTTTGAACAGAGTACCGCCTGTTCTCCTATCTATCTATCTATCTATCTATCTATCTATCTATATATATATATATATATATATATATATATGTGTAGAAGGGGGGCACCAACATTTTATCATGCCTCCGGGCGACTGGGGCGAACTTACGCCACTGTCTGGAAGGTTCTCCTCTCTCCACGGAGGAATGCTGTAGCTCTGACAGAGTGACCATCGGGTTCTTGGTCACCTCCCTGACTAGGGCCCTTCTTCCCCGATCACTCAGTTTAGACTTTTTTTTTATGTACCCTTCACCAGATTTGTACCTCGAGACAATCCTGTCTCAGAGATATACAGACAATTCCTTTGACTTCATGCTTGGTTTGTGCTCAGACATGCACTGTCAAGTGTGGGACCTTATATACACAGGTGTGTGCCTTTCCAAATCATGTCCAATCAACTGAATTTACCACAGGTAGACTCCAATTAAGCTGTAGGAACATCTCAAGGATGATCAGTGGAAACAGGATGCACCTGAGCTCAATTTTGAGCTTCACGGTAAAGGCTGTGAATACGTATGTACATGTGATTTCTTAGTTTTTTTTTTTTAATAAATTAGCAAAAATCACAAACTTTTTTCACGTTGTCATTATGGGGTATTGTGTGTAGAATTTTGAGGAAAAAAATAATTTATTCCGTTTTGGAATAAGGCTATAGCATAACAAAATGTGGAAAAAGTGAAGCTCTGTGAATGCTGTCCGGATGCACTGTACTTTGGTGCATCTGTGTAAAAAGCCTGCATAGACCACCAACACTGATATAAAAACTGGAAAGGTAAATTTAATGCCCACCCAGCTGTGACGTCTGTCCCAACGGGATGCCGTCAAAATACTGACAAAAGACTAACAGCTGGATCCTGATGTGCAGAATTCCAACAGGGGTTAGGGTTAGGCTGAGGGAGGGGTAGGTTAGGGTTAGGCTGTGGGTGGGTGAGGTCTGTGTTAGGCTGCTGGACAGCTGGAGGGGGGGGGGGTAGGATTAGGTTAAAAGTACTCCCCGTGATGTGTTGAGATTCTTCCTGTTGGGATCCCGACATATCAAGCAGCTGATTGTTATGTGCAGGGCCGTTTCTTGGGGCAGGCGAGCAGTGCAACCGCACTGGGCGCCCGCCGCGGCACTAACTGTGGCTCCCTGCTTCCCCCTCCTATTTCTCCCCGAGTAACCCGCTCGGGGGGGGCGGAGTTTCACGGAATGACGCGGTTGCGTCATTACGTCACGACGCAACCCCGTCACTCCGCGAAACTCCCCCCTCCCACGAGCGGAGTACAGAGGGGGATCCAAGTTAGGAAGAGGGAAAGACCGGCGCGAGGAGCGACTGGTGAGGCGGGCCGAAGAGCGGTAATCGCCTCTGTAAGTATTCTCTCTCAATGTGTAAAATGGGGACACCTGCCGCAATGTGTGAAATGGGGACTCTTGCCTGCCGTAGTGTGAGGATTTAATGTATCAAGGGCATTGCTGTGTGTGGCATAATATGGTGCAGGGGGCATTGCTGTGTGGGGCTTAATATGGTAGAATTTTATTTCCTGTGGTGGTCGTGATCTGTTGGAGCAGGGTCAAAAACTGGATTGTGAGGTAGTCTTTTCAGACGAGGCCATGCCCATTTAAATGAGGCCACACCCATTTAGATGAGGCCACGCCCCCTTGCCGGGTGCACACACAAGTTGTTGTTTTTTTATCTAGGTGTGTGTGTGGGGGGGGGGCACATTTTTTTATGTCATGGGGGCGCATTTTTAAATCTCGCACTGGGAGCCAAATTGTCTAGAAACAGCCCTGGTTATATGTGTATAGTTTACTTAATTGGTCACTGTGCCGGTGGGTCAGTGGGGAAAAAAAGTGTGTACCAAGCCTAAGAAAAGAGTATGAGGGACTGTGACATATAATGACTTATGGTAGACTTTCTTCCATGTCCTGTAATGTAAAAATATTTTAATGTCTTTGTAGATCAATTCATATGTACAGTAATACTTCTGCTAGTTTCATCTCGGCAACCGAGGACTCATAAACGTTTTCAATTTGCTGTTTTATTTTCAAAGATGCCGGGCACTGAGGATTGCTTTTACACAGGAGAATTTGCTGCAACCCCATGGAAACAATGATACCGTGACTTACTTTTGTACTCATATCCATCTGATGGACAAGTCTGTAACACTGTTATTTACCCAGCTGTTCTTTACATGATTCACATTAACCCAATGTATAACTACAAAAGGACAGCTGTTCTTTATGCTGCTATCCAATGTGTTTACCTTTACTAGGTGCTGAAGGGAGTACAACAATAGACTACTACTTAATTATAATGAATTATGGTACAGTGCTGCCTCTTTATATTACTCTCCATAAATTCCCAGTGCTAAATATACTGGTTTGCATCCTTACGGCAGGAGTTACTGGTTATCAGATTAGTGTCCACAGCTTTATAAAATACATTTTCATTCTTTTTACAAATTGTTTTTAATGGGATTTGGAGAATTGTTATTAACCACAATGTTATTATTATTATTATTATTATTATTATTATACTTTTTTTTTTATTGAACAGCATGAAAAATCAACACCCTTCCCTCTCTCTCTCTCTCTCTTGCTCCTCCCCCTTTCTCTCTCTGACACTGTCTCCCTGATTCCCTCTCTCTCTCTCTCCGCCCTCTCATACCTTGCTCTCTTTCTCGCTGACACCCTTTCTCTCTCTCTCGCTCTCTCTCTCTCTCATTCCCTCTTTTTTTCACAAAACCTGTTCTCTCTCTCTCTCTCTCTCTCTCTCTCTCTCTCTCTCTCCCTTCTCTCTCTCTCTCTCCCCCTGACAGTCTCTTTGTCTCTCACTCCATTGTGTGACAACGGCATGGCAAGGGGTGGGAGGGGCTTTCAGGATTGAATTTTTACAAAGTTCTAGTTACGCCCCTGCCAGTAGTCCCTGGATCTGCTGAAACTGACCCTCCCTGCTGCTGTATTTAGTGCTGGAAATGAGCCCACTGTCAGGAGATCATGATATTGCCCTTGAGCTATTGGCGTTTTTAAAATGGTGCATTTGAGCCCCTGGGTCCAGTGGGGCTATTCACAAATTCTTTTGAATGTCCTTAAGTCCTATATCAAACTTCTTAGAAGGTGGAGATCGGAGTAGCTTTTGGGTATTTTTCAGATTTATTTAACCCTCATACCAGAGTACACCCAAACAGATACATACCAATTAGTGTAATAATAGATAAAACTTTTTTTAATCTAAAAACAAAAATCAGATCTTACATCACACATATAACATATTCCTCTTGACCATAATGGGCCTGGTGGTAAAAGAAGAACTCGCTGTCACCCCAGCCGGGGAGAGCTCACAGACAGCTTATTCACGCCACTTGGGTCAAGTTGATGTCATCCAACGCATTTTGTCAATCGTGACTTCCTTAGGCATGTTTCTTAAATGTGCGTGAGGATCTCCTCTAGCAATGAACTTAAAAACCACTAGTTGAGTGAATCATTAATAGATATTCGAACCTCATAACCCTGGGAACCACATTCACAATTTTATAGCTCTTCAATTAGAGATGTGAACAGTGCATGTGATCCCTATGCAGGTCAGGTCACATCCTCCAAGATGCATAGCCAAAGTGCGTATTATCTTCATATTGGTTGATCTGCAGATATATCTCTAGGTGTGTACCCAGACTTAGGGCTATTTTACACTGGCGGTTTTCACTGGGCGGCAAAAAGCTGCCCAGTTTTTGGCTGTGTACTTTTTGTAATGAAGTATTGCAGCAGACAGCAGCTTTCAGACGGCATGGTCACGGCATGGTTGCCGTGTTACAACTGTCAATATCCACTGAGATAGACGGCTGCCATCCCGCTGCTGCTGCTACTGCTGTGGTGGCTGCTGCACATGCCCAGGTCCTTCAACATGGCACAAAGCCATTCTGTGTGAAAGGCTCTGAATCATGGGCAAAAAACAGGTGGCTTTTTGCCACCCAGTGAAAACCGGGCAGTGTAAAATAGCCCTTACACATAGTGTAAGAGCCGGGGGCGGTGCAGGGCCGCTGCCTGACAGCCTAGCAGCCGGCAGCACTGAAAATGTCATGGAACAAAAAACAATAAAAGAAATACTGGGAATACAGTGATGGTAGGGAACCATCTCTATCGATGGCGGGGAACCATCTAATCATATGCCATCGATGGTAAAAGCATTTGGCCATAGACACGTGATGGTTTTGAAACATTGATGGTCGATGACTATCCCTATTCAACAGCACAGCATGTGTTAATGACTGCCTAGAGTAGTATAGGAGGCAGTGCGTGGCCCATCCAGATAACTTGCTATCAGACCATCCACCCGTGGCACCCTCCGCTGACCTCATCCCCTCACATGAAATGGTTCAGATGGAAAGAATACAGAGAAGAGCAAGGACGTTCCTCCAATTATAGTATGGCCCTGGACCGTAGCATTTTACATTCACCTGACCTTGATTTTAGATGTGTCATACTGTGCGATTAGATACACTGTTGTGTGTTCTTGTTGGGTAATGTGATATATGGCAATGTATATTCCCCCATATCCTGTTTTCCCCCTTTATTATTTTCTGTACCCCCCTTCTATATGCATCTTTAAATCTAATAAAAGCTATTGTGCAAACAAACAAACAAAAAAGTTTGGAGAGAGTAAAACTGGAGAGATAATTACCAACAAATCAGCTACTGCCATTTTTCAAACACAGCCTGTAAAATGACAGTTAGGAGCTGATCAGTTGGTAAGTTGGGGGAGATGTACTAAGCAGTGAAAAGAGAGGAGACATGAACCAGTGGAGAAGTTGGCCATGGCAACCAATCAGCTGCTCTGCATAACTTTATAGTATGCAAATTATAAATGTTACTTCAATGCTGATTGGTTGCCTCTTTTTACTGCTTAGTACATCTCCCCCTTTATCTTTTTCCAATCTTTGATAAATCTCCACCTAATTTTTTTCCTTACTGTCAATAACTGTATTACCAGCTGGCAACCCTCCCTTACATACAGTCCTTGCTAACCTCTTGTTACTGTACAGTTGTACTTCTATTATAATGAATATGACAAGGAGGTACATATATTTTGGCTTATATAGCTTTGGCGTGTTGTATAGCACTGAACAAAGCAAGCTGCATAGAGATATTTTTAGAGTATACAAATTTGTGTATACCAATGCATTAGGAAATGGTTTTGAATTTCTTCCTAAAGGCAGGTGAGAGCGGAGCCCATCAGCAGCTTCCAGGACACTCCTACAGGGCTGGACAGATACAGGTGTGAAATGTACATGATATGTTTCGTCTTTCTGCAACCTGTTCTTGCTATTCCACAATTAACCCTCTCCCATGAGACATAGGTATCAAGTATTCCCGAGGACTCCTTGGATTTCTACTGGAAACAAGGTAAGTTAACATAACAAAACTGTATGCACAGAAGTTTTCAATACAGCGTTGATTGTTATTAATGGCATGTTTGCATTACATGATTTGCTGTTATGCTTTGCATGTACAAAACATAGCAAACACCTTTTCTAATCTGCTTTAACTACCCAAATCCTAGATTGTGCACACACACAGCTTGGAAATGATTTGATAGATACAATTTATACCAGTGATTCCCAAACTCAGTCCTCAAGGTGCCCTAACAATCCAGAGTTTAAGGATAGCAATCTTTAAGGGTATCCGGTCTCTAGGTCGACCACACTTAGATCAACACTGTCTATGTTGACCACTGTTGGTCAACAGTGAGTAGGTCGACATGTTCAAGGTCGACATAACAAAAGGTCAACATGAGTTTTAAAAAAATAATAATTTTTTATCATACGATTCATGTGGACTACAATTGGGAACGGTAACCTTGCCCAAAGCATGACGTGCGAAGCGAGTCATGCGAGGGGACACTGTGCACTAATTGGGGATCCTGGTCACTGTACGGAGAAAATGACACCCAAAAAAGTGAAAAAACTCATGTCGACCTAGTACATGTGGACCTAGAGTCCCTTTCGCCCTAGAAACCATGTCGACCAATAGTGGTCGACCTAGACACTGTCGACCTAAGTGTGGTCGACCTTGCATACTACAAACTCCCTTAAGCATAGGTGACTTAATTAGTACCTCAGTCAGTTTGATTATACCATCTGTTCACAAGCATGGACATTCATGTTTATACCTTTATTCATGATCTTACATTGGTGGTTCAGGTCTCACAGTTTAAAGACCGAAACACAAGTCTGGTTTCAGGTTTTATGGATTACCCAGATTATTATAGTTTTTGTCTTCATAATTGCAATACAATTAAAATTGATTATATTCATCTGATTGTATCTGTCAGCAATTTGTCTCCAAATGTTGAGAGCAAAATTGCACATATCCAATGAGAGTGTCATGAACCAAAACAACCTGATTACAGTTGAAATTAATCACATTAATTACTAATGTTCCATTTCATAACCTTCCACACATGCCTAATTAAGGGCCTTAAACCAGCATCAATTTCTAAAGCTGGGCATACACTATGCAATTATCTGGCAGATTATCTGCCAGATCTCACTTGTTGGAATTAAAATTTGGTAATGGGTGTCAGCAAATGGCAATCGACCATTTGCTCCAAAACAGTAAAAAACGGACAAAACCTGTTGTTCATGCAAATTGGTTAAAGCCGTGAATTTTTCAGTGTTTGGGAGCAAATGGTTGTCATTTGCTCTCATTCATCGCCAGATTTGTATTCCAACCAGCCAGATCTGGCAGGTAATCTGCCAGATAATTGTATAATGTATGCCCAGACTATCTACAGGTAGTTGGAAGTAATTGAATTCAATCAGATTCAATCCAATTTTTATTGTTTAGTATGGAACGTTACAATGTTGGCCCATTTGGAAAGGTTGCCCAACTGAAATATTACTTTGTCTTGGGAGTCTAATGCTAACACAGTAATCTGCCCTCTTTCAGGAGGAGATGTATCAAACCTTGGAGAGATAAATTAAAACCCAATCAGCATATAATTAATTTTTCAGGCTGTTTGAAAAATGTCAGGAGCTGCTTTATTGATACTTTATCTCTCTCAATTTTATTTCTCTCTGGCTATCCAAATCTGTTAAGCCATTGTTAGTATTTCCATCATGGATAGTATATGGTGGTTATCAGTTGCGCCGATTAGGTGTGGGGGGCTACTCTTTCCCCAGACCTGGGCCTGTTGGAGGGGCCCGAGGGGGTTCCTGACCCCACTGAACCCTGCCCCCCTTCTTAATTGTACAGCGACACCTGGGCTGGAGAGAGAGAGAACTGGCTGCTGCTCACTGTGTGCTGCTCTAGGGAGAGGCAGCTGCAAAAGCAGTGTCCTCTCTCTTCCTGTTTGGTTGCACCAAGCTTCCTGCTCAGCCACTGTCTCTGCCACCCATCAGTCTGAGAAGTTCAGATTATTTATAATAAATATTTAGAATGCCAGCGTTAATATATGCTGCGGATGCAAGGAGCATCTTATTACCATATTCCATAAAAGTGCGCTGTACGTCGCAAACACTACATCCCTTAAGAGAAAACAAGCAATCGCACACAGTGGCTGAGGTCCAATGCTCAGAGATGTATATATTTGATATTAAAAGGATATGCATACAACATAACACATGTACAATATATATATATATGGTTCTAATATATATAAATATAGTTACAGAGTTACAACTACACAGGAAACAGTTGTAGTTACAAATGAATCCATTACAGCCAGCATACTTCACCCTATTTGCTCAATGCACAGTCCGCTCCATCTTTGAATCTGCCCCAACAGCAATGAAAAACAAAACAGCAAAACAGAACTTCTTGGGTGAGTGGAAATACCTATATACTGCGTATTGGGGGAAGTACATGTCTGGGACTGAGTCTTCTGTTATTGGTCCAGGGGAGGGAAATCTCTCATTCATGATGTGTTATTGGTCAGTTCATATGCAAGCAACGTCCAGCCTTGAAGAGGTGTTAGCCACTAGTTTTTCAGGAAGTTCTTTGTCCACTTCAGAATTGTGGCTTCATATTCCTACATTTAGTCATAACTCCCCTGCACTGCACATGGTTTTGCCCAACTGCTAAAAAATTTCCTGCTGCGATCAACTTGGAATTACCCCCAATATCCGCATTATCGGCCTCCCAGTGTCTGCTAAATATGCAGATCTGATGCCGCTGGTTTCTGAGTGGCTTCCACAGGAATTGGGATGTGTTTCGGATGGTTCTACGTTGTTGGTGGAGAGGGTACATCGAGTGGGCCCTGACAGGCAAATCTCTAGAGATCGCCCTCACCCAGTAATTTTGAGGATCCTAAATTATGCCGATAAAGTGCGTCTGATGGAGGCTTATCGTAAATGTATGGATCTTTGCTACCAAGGTGCAAAGCTGCTACTGTTCCAGGACTTTTCCTATTTGGTGGCTATTAGACGACGTGAATTCGCCCTAGCCTGTAAAAAATTGTTTGAATTAGGATGCCGTTTTTCACTTCAGTACCCTGCAAAACTTTGTGTCTTTCATAAAGGCAAACCCCATTTTCTTGAATCGCCACAAGCGGCCAAGAATTTTGTGGACTCACTCTCATTGGGATCCTCGACATTCAGATCGGATAAGGACTGACGCTATGTAGGGATATTTGCATTATTGTCTTTCTCCCTCTTTTTCATTCAGGTCCTTGAAGTTATTATGTATCTTCATTGCCGCTACTTCATGCTTTTTACTGTCTGTCACTATGTGGCCGACTGAGAGCTCTTGTTCTACAGTTTGTGGGTCTAATTACTTATTGTAAGCACTGCTACTGTTTAGGAGCACACACAATGTTTTATATGTCCATTCCACCGCTGTTCTACTGACATTGTTATGTTATTTTATGTTCTACTTGTATTCCCCCTGTCCCTTCTCCCCTGGTCCTACTGTTCATGTTATCAATTTTGGCAGTCTTATAGATTGCCCTCTTGGGTTCGGAAAAGTTATAAGATATTTTGTAACTTGATTACCTGTTTTTTTTTTGTTTTTCATGAGTGGCTTTTATATGCAGGTATGGCACAACACTCTAGGTATTTACTTGTTTGCTCCCACCCGCTCACTGGGATGGGCTGGACTCATCTGTTTCCTAATATTTTGATGACTCTCTGGCCTAGAGTGGGCGTAGGATAATATGGCCCATACGTCTGATAGCTCTACTAGGAATCAATCTTCTTTCAAATGTATTTCCTGGAATGTAGAGGGACTCAATTCCCCTATCAAGAGACGCAAGGTATTAACATATTGGAAGCGTCTCAAGCCTGACATTGTGTTTCTACAAGAGATCCACTGGGATGTGAAAGACCAGAATGTACTCAGGGGACCGTGGGTGGGTGAATTTAAAACTGCTTCATTTACTGCCAAGCATAGAGGGGTACTGATCTTATTTAGAAAACACTTGCACTACACACTTAAAGACACGTGGTCTGATCCAGAAGGCCATTTTCTTTTTTATTAAACTTTCTCTTTTGGGTTCCCTGTATACACTGGCTCCCACAGTCCCTAGGTCTTATTGCTCTTTCTGATCATTCGCCAGTTTGGGTTACTCTTTCTGTTAAAGACCCTTTGACAACTTCTTATAACTGGAGATTTCCTGCCTACCTAGCTAAATCTACAGATTTCCGCAATCACCTAGTAGTTGCGTTTTGCAATTATGAACAGGATAATGCGGGCCACCTTGACGATATTCATTTGTTTTGGGCAGCGGCAAAACCGGTGATTAGAGGTCAGATAATGGAATATGTGGCCAGAAAATGGAAACGGCTCTCAAAAGTGATTGAAGAGTATAGTAAATTGCTGACAATGGCGTATGATGCGATGTTGAGGTCGGACTCTGCTGCCTCTCGTCAACATTACCTAACTGCTAAACATTCTTATGATGCTTTATATACCGAACAAGCCCAATTTGCCCATGATATTTAACGTAGCAAATATTACTATGGGTGCAATAAATCGGGGAGACTGCTTGCTAACTTGGTTCGTTCCCACACCACTTCTTACAAATCAACCCCCTCAATGGACCCTCGGTTACAGATTCATCTATTATTTCTGATCAATTTAGAGATTATCAGTCACTATATGAGTCTCCGCCTGATTGTCTATCTGGGGGCACCCAATTCATTTCTAGGACGGATTTACCTACCATGACGGATGACGAGAGGGATTTTTTGCGCTAATCGGATAATAGTAAATATGAAATAGTACTTCCCTCACAAAACCTCTGTCGTAGGATATACCATGTATTTCGGACAAATTGGATCCATATGTGGGGAAAAAAATTCAAATATAGTGTAGTATGTTCAAAACAACACAATTTTAATACAATAAACTAACAATTGCCAATAAAACCAATGTACATATATTGCTGCAAACAAATGGTGGTAGATGGAAAATTACCAGAGGATGGTAAAATGGAGGCTTTAAATAATGCCTTTAAACTCTGGTTTGCTGGTAAGTATTTCTGCAAAAACAAATATCTTGAAATGAAGTGAAGGTGGAGGTTTACCAGATTTATATGAAGTGAGTGCCTTGAAGATGTTGCCCAGGGTAACCAACACAACTGACATGCAGTGAATTAAGGCTGGTGCACATTTTGCCTCTAAAGACTCAGAAAAACGTATTTCTCTATGGACGCTGACAGTAAGCATCTTACTCCTTGCATATTCGGATGCCCAGATCTCTGCCAAGGAAGGACTTTGTAGCAAAGTTAACATAAAGATACAGAAGTGACTGCGTCCAACTCCATAGTATTAACTAAAAACAAAAAAAAGTTCCTGTCATGCAGCCTTGAGGAAGGGAGAGATCCCGAAACGCGTCGGACCTGTATGACAGGATAACCACTGCTGAAGGAAGATTTACCAGATGGACGGATTGTTGTGAACTTTGGAGAAAGGTTCCGGAGCCGGTATCTCCCCTGGGCAACATCTTAAAGGCACTCACTTCATATAGATCTGGTAAACCTCCACCTTCACTTCATTTCAAGATATTTGTTTTTGCAGAAATACTTACCAGCAAACCAGAGTTTAAAGGCACTATTTAAAGCCTCCATTTTACCATCCTCTGGTAATTTTCCATCTACCACCATTTGTTTGCAGCAATATATGTACATTGGTTTTATTGGCAATTGTTAGTTTATTGTATTAAAATTTTGTTGTTTTGAACATACTACACTATATTTGAGTTTTTTTCCCCACATATGGATCCAATTTGTCTGAAATACATGGTATATCCTACGACAGAGGTTTTGTGAGGGAAGTACTATTTCATATTTACTATTATCCGATTAGCGCACAACTTCTGGTCTAATTTTATTTGTTTACGCTCTTATTGTGGTATTGGGGATACCTTTTTGACCAGTTGGTCTGCAGCTCACTTCAGTTGGTGCCACGATTCTTCTCTATCATACACTCCGAGAGGGATTTTTCGACTGCCCAGTGACTAACACAGAACTTTCCTTTTTGATCAAATCGCTGGTCAAAGGTAAATCCCCAGCCCCAGATGGTTTTGGCGCTGTGTATTAGCAAGTCCTGCTAGACAACTTACTGCCCCATTTGATTACCTTATTTAATTCTCTGCTTTCTGGTGAACAGCCCCCTTCACAATTCACTGAAGCCATAGTTTTCCTGAAACCTGGCAAGGATCCTACTCAGGTCCAATCTTACAGGCCCATTTCTTTGTTAAATCAAGACTTGAAATTCTTTACTAAATTATTGGCACAACGAATGCAGAGTTTTCTCCCTCGACTATTGCACCCTGCTCAAAATGGTTTTGTAAAAGGCAGGACTTCGGTCCATAACGTACGTATGCTAATAGCGGTGATGCATCACTATTGCCAACTCGGTAACACGGATGCCATCATTGCTAGTTGCAACGCTGATAAGGCTTTTGATAGAGTTTCCTGGTCCCATATTTCACGTCTACTACAAGCCCAACAGTTTGGCCTGAAATTTACTGGTATATTTAATATGTTATATTCCTGTCCAGTAGCCCTCTTGACTATTAATGGGTTAAATTCTGCACCTTTTACACTGTCCCGGGGTACCCGTCAAGGTTGCCCCCTCTCCCCACTATTATTCAACCTGGCACTTGATCCCTAGATTCGCATATTTTTTAAAGATACAATGTTGCAGGGTATTATTTTAGGCGACATGGAGGTGAAAGTATCGGCCTTCGCTGATTATTTACTTCTATATCCTAGTAACCCGAAACAGGCACTCCCTTCCCTGCAAAGTATTTTGGCTGATTTCCACCATGTGTCTGGCTTTCTTATTAATTTTCATAAATCGGAAGCCTTGGCGCTACATGCTGCAGCTAAACTGGGATGGGGTTCCTCTTTTCCTTTTCTATGGGCTCAGGATCACTTGTCATATTTAGGTCTGAAATTTCCTAGTGAAGTCACCAAAATATATACTGCCAATTACTCTCACTTCATACCCCAAATGTTGAAAGATTTTGAAAGGTGAAAACACCTACCGCTATCATATATCACTTTTGAAATTACAACAGCCATTGTTGTTGGGAGGCATTAATCTTCCTAACATACAAGATTATGCGATAGCATCTAATTTGCGGTATGCTCTGGACTGGGTGGGCGAAGCCTCAAACTTTGTTAATCTAGATATTGAACGGGGCTTTCTTACTGATAGTTCCCTGCCTTCCATTTTACACACTCCGTCACCTACTTTACCTGTTGAGGTTAAGATTAATCCACTACTATATAACCCTTGCGTAGCCTGGCGTATTTCCCGTTAATGCATGGGTTTGTCCTATACTTGCACTATTTTTTCACCATTTCTATATAATCGTGATTTCCAAAAAGGTAACCCACACATGATATTTAGGACTTGGCATCTCCATGGTCTTTGTTTGACATATTTCCTCGATGATGGTCTTTCCTCCACCCACACCCTGGCAAGGCTTAAGGAACTACACTGCTCAAAAAAAATAAAGGGAACAGTTAAACAACACATCCTAGATCTGAATGAATGAAATATTCTTATTAAATACTTTGTTCTTTACATAGTTGAATGTGCTGACGACAAAATCACACAAAAATTATCAATGGAAATCAGATTTATTAACCCATGGAGGTCTGGATTTGGAGTCACTCAAAATTAAAGTGGAAAAACACACTACAGGCTGATCCAACTTTGATGTAATGTACTTAAAACAAGTCAAAATGAGGCTCAGTAGTGTGTGTGGCCTCCACGTGCCTGTATGACCTCCCTACAACGCCTGGGCATGCTCCTGATGAGGTGGCGGATGGTCTCGTGTGGGACCTCCTCCCAGACCTGGACTAAAGCATCCGCCAACTCCTGGACAGTCTGTGGTGCAACGTGGCGTTGGTGGATGGAGCGAGACATGATGTCCCAGATGTGCTCAATTGGATTCAGGTCTGGGGAACAGGTGGGCCAGTCCATAGCATCAATGCCTTCATCTTGCATGAACTGCTGACACACTACAGCCACATGAGGTCTAGCATTGTCTTGCATTAGGAGGAACCCAGGGCCAACCGAACCAGCATATGGTCTCACAAGGGGTCTGAGGATCTCATCTCGGTACCTAATGGCAGTCAGGCTACCTCTGGCGAGCACATGGAGGGCTGTGCGGCCCCCCAAAGAATTACCACCCCACACCATTACTGACCCACTGCCCAACCGGTCATGCTGGAGGATGTTGCAGGCAGCAGAACATTCTCCTTGGCATCTTCAGACTCTGTCACGTCTGTCACATGTGCTCAGTGAGAACCTGCTTTCATCTGTGAAGAGCACAGGGCGCCAGTGGCGAATTTGCCAATCTTGGTGTTCTCTGGCAAATGCTAAACGTCCTGCACAGTGTTGGGCTGTAAGCACTGCCCCCACCAGTGGACGTCGGGACCTCATACCACCCTCATAGAGTCTGTTTCTGATCGTTTGAGTAGACACATGCACATTTGTGGCTTGCTGGAGGTCATTTTGCAGGGCTCTGGCAGTGCTCCTCCTGTTCCTCCTTGCACAAAGGCAGAGGTAGCGGTCCTGCTGCTGGGTTGTTGCCCTCCTACGGCCTCCTCCACATCTCCTGAGGTACTGGCCTGTCTCCTGGTAGCGCCTCCATGCTCTGGACACTACGCTAACAGACACAGCAAACCTTCTTGCCACAGCTCGCATTGATGTGCCATCCTGGATGAGCTGCACTACCTGAGCCACTTGTGTGGATTGTAGACGCCGTCTCATGCTACCACTAGAGTGAAAACACCGCCAGCTTTCAAAAGTGACCAAAACATCAGCCAGAAAGCATAGGAGCTGAGAAGTGGTCTGTGGTCACCACCTGCAGAACAACTCCTTTATTGGGGGTGTCTTGCTAATTGCCTATAATTTCCACCTGTTGTCTATTCCATTTGCACAACAGCATGTGAAATTGTCAATCAGTGTTGCTTCCTAAGTGTTCCCTTTATTTTTTTGAGCAGTGTATTTCCTAATGTACAGATCTCCATATTTGCCTATTTCCAGGCCTGTAGTTTTGTGATGAAACTGTTGACTCACCTGAAACATTCAAACCATTCTACTGAATTTGATGTTTTAGTTAAGACCCGCATAGGTACCCCCTTCCCTACTTCTTTATTATATGAACAGGTTAGAAAAAAACATTGACCTTACCACCCTGTCCACGGGCATGGCCAAATGCAGGGACTCCTCCCCGATATTCCCTTGCAAACTATAGTCAAGGCTTCGGCTACCTTGAACAAACAGCTACTCTCCTCTTCATTTGCTGAAATGCAATATAAGATTCTGCATCGGGCATACTACACCCCAAAGCTTAAGTTTGTTACAGGAGTGGCAGATAACTCTAATTATTTCAAGTGCCACTGCCCTGAGGCTGATATTCTTCACTGTTTATGGTCTTGTTCAATTGTTCATTTTTTATGGACAAATGTTTAATCCTATGTGAATGATACTCTTAATATCCCTTTTACTGTCACGATGCCATGGGCATTGTGGAACTATTATACCCATCCCCCTATTACTCACCTCTCTAAAGGGACCAAGCTACGGCTTGCCAAAATAGCAGCGGTTGCTAAAAAAAAACTATTTTATCCCAATGGATCCAATCTTCTCCTGTCTCCCTTTTGCTCATGCTACCTAGACTGGCACATTTACAGGATGGAATGGATAGACTGTTCTCTAGATTTAGAATCTAGATCATAGAATTCTTTGACATCTGGCTGCCTTATGTGCTTACTCAATCTATTGAGGATAAAGAATTTCTTCGTGGTATAGTTTGTCTTACCTCCCGGTACAACATGGCTACTCTAGAGAGAGGCTCTCCTCCTTTTTAGATAATGGGATCCAACCCCAAAATTATGAAGCCCTTTAAGTGGCTAACCCCTCCTCCTCATATACAATTATTGTCTGTTAAATGTCAGTATTATTAATATGATGTTACCTCTCTATGATTCCTCATATTATTTTTGTTTCCCTTTTCTCCTGTGGAGCTTTATGACTTGCCACTGTTAGTCTGCCTACCTGTATGTGACACTGTGTTACTTTTCCTTGTATTTTTCAATAAACATATTTGGGGGAAAAAACGAACTATTGTCCGGCTTTTTGCTGTCCGGTCAAAACCGGCGTGCGTGAAACAGGCCTTACAATCCCTTTAAACCGGGATACTCATGAATTATACAGATTCTGTGGCTGGCTGGCTGACTTCAAGCCTGAATTTCACCTGGTTTTAATCAGCCACAGAACTTGTGTAATTCATGTGTGTCCCGGATAGTATGGTAAGCCTATATATTGTGAGTGACAGGCCGGATTCCAAAAACAGTGATAGTGTATTGCAAGATCTTTAATTAATTAATTAATTAATTAATTTAATTTTCTTCTGTGCTATAACCTAAGCCTTTGTTTAGGTATTGTGAGGCTCATTTATCAACGAGTGATAAAACTCATTGTGAATGATAAAACTTGTTGCGTATGATAAATGGTACCCCAGCCAATCAGCTCTCAACTGTAATTTTTCAAACACATGACAGGAGGTGGCTGGAGCACCATTTATCATATCCAATGAGTTTTATGTTTAATAGACCCCTCATGAAGGGAAAAAAAGTTCTACAAATGAACAACTACAATTTTTTTGTTACAGAAATTTTTCTTAGCCTGATATGTGTTTTCATGGTAGGGTCACCAATATAGTATTAGCATAACCCAATGGATCCAAACTGTGTGTCATGGCACCCTGGTGTGCTTCAGGGCACTTGCAGGGATAGGGCACTTGGACCAGGGCGGGTTGGTGGTCCAGGACCAATTCAAATTATTTATGGTCAATGTGACAGGCAAAACCAGTGCTGGTGGCTGTCAATCATAAACTACAGTGCATCCAGAAAGTATTCACAGTGCTTCACTTTTTCCACATTTTGTTATATTACAGCCTTATCTCAATATTTAATAAGTTAATTTCTTCCCTCAAAATTCTATATACAATACCCCAGGGCAACGTGAAAAAAGTTTTTATTTTTATTTTTGCAAAGTTATTACAATAAAAAAATTAAGAAATCACATGTACATAAGTATTCACAGCCTTTGCTCAATACTTTGTTGATGCACCTTTGGCAGCAATTACAGCCTCAAGTGTTTTTGAATATGAAGCCACAAGCTTGGCACATCTATCTTTGGGCAGTTTCGCCAATTCCTCTTTGCAGCACCTCTCAAGCTCCATCAGGTTGGATAGGAAGTGTTGGTGCACAGCCATTTTCAGATCTCTCCAGAGATGTTCAATCGGATTCAAGTTTGGGCTCTGGCTGGGCCACTCAAGGACATTCACAAAGTTGTCCTGAAGCCACTCCATTGATATCTTGGCTTTGTGCTTAGGGTCGTTGTCCTGCTGAAAGATGAGTCGTTGGCCCAGGTGAGGTCAAGAGCACTCTGGTGCAGGTTTTCATCCAGGATGTCTCTGTACATTGCTGCATTGATCTTTCCCTCTATCCTGACTAGTCTCCCAGTTTCTGCAGCTGAAAAACATCCACACAGCATGATGCTGCCACCACCATGCTTCACTGTAGTGATGGTATTGGCCTGGTGATGAGCGGTGCTGGGTTTCCTCCAAACATACCTCTGGCGTTCACGCCAAAGAGTTAAATCTTTCTCTCATCTGACTAGACAATTTTGTTTCTCATGGTCTGAGAGTCCTTCAGGTGCATTTTGGCAAACTCCAGGTGTGCTGACATGTCCTTTTTTTACTAAGGAGTGGCTTCCATCTGGCCACTCTGCAATACAGGCCTGATTGGTGGATTGCTGCAGACATGATTGTCCTTCTGGAAGGTTTTCCACAGAGGAATGCTGTAGCTCTGAAAGAATGACTATTAGGTTCTTCGTCACCTACCTGACTATGGCCCTTCTCCCCCAATCACTCAGTTTAGACAGCCGGCCAGCAATAGGAAGAGTCCTGGTGGTTCCGAACTTCTTCCTTTTATGGATTATGGAGGCCACTGTGCTCATTGGGACCTTCAAAGCAGCAGATATTTTTTTGTACCCTTCCCCAGATTTGTGCCTCGAGACAATCCTGTCTCAGAGGTCTACAGACAATTCCTTTTACTTCATGCTTGGTTTGTGCTCAGACATGCACTGTCAAGTGTGGGACTTTATAGACAGGTGTGTGCCTTTCCAAATCATGTCCAATCAACTGAATTTACCACGGGTGGACTCCAATTAAGCTGTAGGAACATCTCAAGGATGATCAGTGGAAACAGGATGCACCGGAGCTCAATTTTGAGCTTCATGGCAAAGGCTGTGAATACTTATGTACATGTGATTTCTTAGTTTTTTATTTTTAATAAATTTGCAGAAATCTCAAAAAAATCTTTTTGCACGTTGTCATTATGGGGTATTGTGTGTAGACTTTTGAGGGAAAAATACATTTATTCCATTTTGGAATAAGGCTGTAACATAACAAATTGTGGAAAAAGTGAAGCGCTGTGAATGCTTTCCCGATGCACTGTATGTGGACAAACAGAACTGAATCCTGTCCCTCACCATATAAATTACCCTAAGGATGACATATAAACACAAGTTACTTAATGTGAAATTTTCTGAATTTCACAGTAAAAAAACATTTGGACTAGGAGCGCTGTGTAAATAATTCAGATACTCTAGGGGGCCGTGATTCAAAAAAGTTTAGGAACCATTGGCATAACAATGACCCACTGGAGCTGATGCATTGCAATGAGGCCCGGCGCAGTGAAGGTGCCCACAGTTGCTGCCATATTAATGAGTCACACTGACTCATTTACATGCTGCCATAATCAGCTGCGTGTCCCGCCACCAGTGCCAAACTCGGTAACGTTGTGCTGCTAAGCTGCTGCTGTCCATGTCAGCAGCACAGTGCAGCAGTAACTTCAGGCTTGCAGCTCGCCTGGAGAGGGAGGAGGGGCTGCACTCCTCTTTTCTCTTAGCTACTCCCCTTTCCTACATTTCCCCTCCTACCTCTCTGTTTCTGGGAGGGAGGGAAGGAGGAGCGTGGCAGTTACAGCCATTTCTCTCTGCAGCAGCAGCCCCCCCTGGAAGCCATATGACTACGCTGCCAGCATAGGCGTGTGATCAGCAGCACTGTACAGTCACCAGCTGGAGAGACCTGGCTGCGTTGGCCCTCCCTTCTCCGACGCCTGGATGTAAGTGAGCTGCCACCTGTCCCCCTCCTCCCTGTAGGCATTGGACCCCCATGTTTGTGGCACCAGAGCTGTGTGCCCCTGCTATCGGAGGCTGTGTGCACATGCTCGGGGGGCTGTGTGCCTTTGTTGTGTGTGCCCCTGCTGTGGGAGTCTGTGTGCCCATGCAGTGTGTGTTGCACCATCCCCAGCTGGTGGCTGGCATGTTGTGGTCACTTCCATTCAGTCTGCTTTCATGTACCTTCATTCAGTACCTTCTGTGCCCCAGTGCCTGCAGCAGGGTGAGATTAGTGGGTGCATTCATGTGTGGTCACCCTCTCCCTATCACCCTCTGCCACTCATCTCCCACAGTCTCTCCCCCTCGCCCTGTCACTAACTGCCTCTCCCTATCACAGTCTGCCTCTCCCCCATCACTTTCTACCTCGCCCTTGTCACTCTCTGTCTCTACCCATAACCCTCTCCACAGCACTCCCTGTCATCCACTGCTTCTCCCTGTCACCCACTCCGCGTCAACCACTGCCACTCCTCATCCCACACAGCTTCTCTCCATCACTCTACCTCTGCCTGTCACCAACTGCCCCTTCCTGTCACCCTCTCCTTGTACCCCACAGCCTCTCTCCGTCACTCTCTACCTCGCCCTGTCATCCTCTACCCATTACACTTAGCTCTCCCCATCACCTTTTGCCATTACCAGTCCCAAATGCTGTCTTCCTGTCATTCACTTTGCGACAAATTCCTCAGTGTGACCGCCTTCGCAGTTCAATTCCTGCATTTGCACACTGTAGCTCCAACGCATACACAGTAAAACCGATTTGCGTTCCTAAGCTGCTTTGTGACCACATCTGAATTAGGCTTTCTGGAGGTAAATTCTCACCCCCAGCTTCACAAAGGCTGTAAACAAGGAGAAGGCTACTCTCTGACAGTGCTGGGCTTACTGATTAGCTCAGCAGTGTCTATAAGCATGGAAGAGGATTGTCAGAGATGGATCATATCAGTGTGAATCTTTACGGAGAGGGAGAGACAGAGATCACCACTGACTAGTCCCTCTTTTCAAGCTGGGCAATGGGCCATAGGCAATTTAAAACACAGCAGAGAGAAATTAATAAATGAAGATACACACTATAGTAGGGGAGTAGTAAGAATATAATCTTTTGTCTTATTGGCCACTTACTGAAAAATACAGCAAAAAAACAAACAAACTATATTAACAATCAGTATATACTAATTCAACTAAGTAAAATTCAGGCTAATAAAGGGAAAGTATGCTTTAATAATGGAGTGTGTATAGTTCTATTCATAGACTTAACATGTCTGCATTTTTCCTCTCTACTGTAGTATGTCCCTGGTTATAAGCCCCATCTTATCAGAACGCCACTCTGCAGAAGAGAGCTCAGCGGGCTTGAGATACATACCTCGAAGAAGTCCTACAGAGCCAGCTGTTATGGAGAAGAGTAAATGGTCTTACTACCACAGACCCCTCACTCTACTGGTGTTTGGGGGGATTGTGTTTCTTGTGGGAATACTTTACACCATCTTTTATTTTACCAAGTATGTGGATGTGCCTTATGCTTTGGGACCAGTCTTCCTTTCCATTGGACTGATATTTTTGGTAACTGGCCTTGTGTGGTTACCTATTGTCACTGAGTCCATCAGACGTAAAGGTCTGCTTAGAAGAATGACTGCAGATGGGATCTCAAAGGCTTGATGTGGATCCTGGTAAAGGTCCTCATCACAGATGTCACTAGGTGGCCCAGCTGCCTATGCTTCTTTCCATGTACAGAACATGGGTTTTGCTTTGAGGGCAAGCCATTATTATAGTTTAATAAATGAATAATATTTGATCTCTAAATACAGTCATATTTAATGGTTGTCAGATCTATATTTCTATAATAATCTGATGTGATTCACTCATAATAATGTACATATAATGACACTGAATTGTTATTGCTGAGTGATTGCCTAACGAGGATATCAAACTAAAGCTTTAATTGAAACAAATCATCAGTGGCCGCTGGATGGAGAAAAGCGAGACACATTTAAACATGTGTGATCCCATTTATAATGCAACTTCTACTTTACAAAGCCTTTCATACTTTGTAACATCATTAGAATAAACTCTACCTCAGTGCACTGTATACCTACATCTGTAATAAATCCAAATTAAATCAGTGTGGTCAAAGCCTACAACAATCACAAAGCAATGTCCCAATAATAGATTGAGTAGATGACTACCAGGACAAATGAAATGCAAAGATAACTGGCAAAGCTGGATCCATGTGCCCAAAGCAGAGGTTCTCAAACATGGTCCTCAAAGCACCCCAACGGCCCAGGTTTTAAGTGGGTGTGGTATAATAGATAGACAGTGTCTAGTTAAACAGTCAATATATAGACACCATATGTTAGACAGACATTAGGTCGACATGGTCAAAATATCAACAGGGTCAAAAGGTCAACAGGGTTAAAGGTCGACATGAAAATGGTCGACATATAAAAGGTAGACACAATGTTTTTTGCATTTTTATGGTTTGTGTGGATAGTTTTGTCATCTGGGATACCCAATTGTAGAAAGGCCTTCACTCACCATGCTTCGGGCTCGCCACAAGGTTTATAACCAACTCTATGCCGACATGGAAGGAGAAGGTAAGAAATAGTCCAAAAACATGTTAAATAAAAAAAAAAACACATTTGTCTATCTTTTTATGTCAACCATTTTCATGTCGACCTTTTGACCCTGTCTACCGTTTTCATGTCGACCTTTTGACCCTGTCGACCTAATGTCTGTCTAACATACTGTATGGTGTCTATCTGTTGACTGTCTAACTAGACACTGTCTATCAACCGGATACCGTTTTAAGTATATCCATAGCTCAGCACAGAGGGTTAAATCAAATTGACTGAGGTGCTAATCAAGTCCCCTGTGGTGAAGCAGGCAAATGCTTAAAATCATTGGTGTGCCTTGAGAACCACGTCTGAAAACTTCTGGCCTAAATGAATCATAAGTCCCTGTATGTAGGGTCTTACAAGCATCACTATATTTAAAGAACTGCATCTAAATATATATAAAACCCCAATGGGTTTACAAGCTCACTCCTAGCAATCACCTGTTCCCATAACTTTTATTGGTCAGAACTCCCTCCGCAGCCTATTTGTGATAGTTAAAATGAGTGGAAGTTGGGGGAATGGCCTTAATGCTGCCAAGAGTAGCCGTACATCAGTGGGTCTCCTGCCTGTACACCACTTTGCACCACATTACCGGCCCCATTTGCCCGGCATAATCCCCTCCATCCTCATCGCTTACCTCCATAACCCACCCTGAGGACCTGCCTGACTGGCATTTCAGCACCGCTCTGCAGCCTGAGGCCTCCGTCAGGACATGGCCTTCCAGTCCTCCTGCAGCCGGGGCCTTGAGTCTGGAAGGCGCTCGCTGCGGACTACCGGAGTGGGAGCCGCGAATGGGACTCCTGATGCCCGCACGGCCCCCCGCTGCACTCTATATCGATACCGCTGGCCTCTGCAGCTCCCGCCACCCCTGATGCTACCCAGACCAGGGGCTTACCTGCCCTGGAGAGCACGGGGTACCCGTCCATTCCTGCGGCCTGTGAGACAGCGGCCATTGTGGATGTCCCCCTCTGACTCTGGTTTCTGAGCTGCTCCCTGGCCTTGGAGGAGTCCTGGTCACTGGCTGTACCATGGCCGGGCCTCCCCTTCCCTGTGTGCTCCCTGCATTGCCCCAGGAGAGGGGTGAGTAAACTCAGAAGCTGCAAAATATTATATTTCTGCAGCTGTATTCCACAGGGAACAACATCGGGTGTAGAGTTGGATCTTGATCTGAGGCACCAACAGGCTAAAGCTATCCCAGGATGCACTGCCCCGCCTCCTCTATAGCTCCACCTCCAGGCACTGGAGCTCAGTTTGTAAGTTGATGCCTGCAGTGCAGGTCAACTAACAGGGGGGCTGCGCTAGGCAGCCCTGAAAAGAGCTTTTTTAGATTTCAAGGGCCGCAGCACTTTCTATGTCATCCTGACATACTGTGCTGCGGCTCCATCACCTTCCTCAGCAGCGCTGCATACTCCCGCGGCCTGGTTCCCGGGTACTTGCAGCGGAGACGCACCGGTTTTTAGGCACACTGCCGCTCTCCTGGATCGCGTGGCTGCACCTCTGGGAGGAGGTAATAGGGTCCCCCAGGTGCTACCCAGAGGTAATAGGGTCCCCCAGGTTGGACCAGCCGGGAAATCGCGGTCCGGTCGCGGTCTAAGGAGACAGACCACAATGCTGGCGTGGACACTGTGGCCATGCAGGGACCCCACTATATCCACCAGAGCAAGGGAGCACAGGTCAGATACCTATATATCCATTTTAATAAGGCTCCATAGTACCAGGTGGTGAGGACCAGCATAGGGGGATAAGGTGCTTGACATGTAGCCCCTCCTCCAGCTCCGGGTGCCATCTACTGCTGGTGTTCCCGCTCTGGAGCTGCCTTACACTCTCCCTCACTCCCTGACTGAGACGCTGAGCGCCATTTTCTAAAATAGATGTGACTGGTCTCTGGGACTGTAGGGCAAGGTCTCCTTTGTAAACCCGCCTGTACATCAGCGCCGTGGTCTTACAAACACTTAAGTATACTACATATCACTATTAAGACAGCGTTAGTTAAGAACAAGTGTACCTGTGCCAGATATATACATCTGGTCTCAGACCGCGCATTGTTTTATATATATATATATATACATACATACATACACACACACACACACACACACATATACACTGCTCAAAAAAATAAAGGGTACACTTAAACAACACAATGTAACTCCAAGTCAATCACACTTCTGTGAAATCAAACTGTCCACTTAGGAAGCAACACTGATTGACAATCAATTTCACATGCTGTTGTGCAAATGGAATAGACGACAGGTGGAAATTATAGGCAATTAGCAGGACACCCCCAATAAAGGAGTTGTTCTGCAGGTGGTGACCACAGACCACTTCTCAGCTCCTATGCTTTCTGGCTGATGTTTTGGTCACGTTGAAAGCTGGCGGTGCTTTCACTCTAGCGGTAGCATGAGACGGAGTCTACAACCCACACAAGTGGCTCAGGTAGTGCAGCTCATCCAGGATGGCACATCAATGCGAGCTGTGACAAGAAGGTTTGCTGTGTCTGTCAGCGTAGTGTCCAGAGCATGGAGGCGCTACCAGGAGACAGGCCAGTACATCTTTGAAAAAGTCACGGGTCACGTGACGAAACGAGTCAGGACTCCACCCCCACGTTTTTCCACTGAACATCATTCCAGGTCGTATTAGGACGCAGTTCCCCTGCCTGAATTCCATCAGCGGCAGTGACGGGCGACCACCCATTGGCACTTAATCGATCTGTGGGATCTGTGCGGCGGCAATCACCGGCTTCATCATCCTCCATACTGCTGACTGCCGGCGGACGGTGCACGTCCAGGCAGTCCGAGAGGAATAATCACAGCGCAGCCTGATCTCTGTGGACAGCGACTCATCCAGCAGCTTTACGCCTGCCACCCGCCCCTGTCTGCACGGCATATACCGGATGCTTAATAGCAGGTCAATTGAGCAAAATCCAGCGGTTAGTGGATACATCTATACACATTACGTACCCTCCAGTTGCACAATTCACTGGGCAAAAATTTGGACTCACCCGGGGACACTCGGGTTTACCAGCCCCTTTGGAGAGGTAATTCTTTCTTTCTACACCGTCAATTTATGCCACTAATCTTTATTGAAGCTCAATCCTAAAACGTCCAGCTACTGTTTCATATCCTGGAACTATATCCACAATTTAGTAACAGTGTTTCTAAAGGATTGTAACATATTGTTACACTGTGAACTTTTAATCATCCAGTTCAGTGGAAGTTTAATGCTACAAATAATAATGGTTATAGCTTAGATAATTTATATATTTCCATATATTTCTAAACATATGTATGTGGTAATTTAGAAAGTTACGATCAATAATTATCTATATTAGAGGGTATTTTTATCAGAATATTGTGAATAATAAATATATATACTTTTTATTAATTCAATTGGTTTTTTGGTTGTTTTTGAACCTGTGAAAACATGGTGTGTGGATTTCATGAGCGCCTCTATTAATTCTTTGCATTTGGCTAAATCCCTTAGGAGTATCGCATATCTCCTTATAGTGGCGAACGTGTTTCCACACTATCAGTTCCAGGCTCATCCTATTGAGACTGATTAGTTTACTGACAAACACAGGCGCAGCAAAAGAGGTTTTTTTTTTCTGTTTTCATCAGGAGATGTGGAGGAGGCCAACAACCCAGCAGCAGGACCGCTACCTCCGCCTTTGTGCAAGGAGGAACAGGAGGAGCACTGCCAGAGCCCTGCAAAATGACCTCCAGCAAGCCACAAATGTGCATGTGTCTACTCAAACGATCAGAAACAGACTCCATGAGGGTGGTATGAGGGCCCGACGTCCACAGGTGGGGGTTGTGCTTACAGCCCAACACTGTGCAGGACGTTTGGCATTTGCCAGAGAACATCAAGATTGGCAAATTCGCCACTGGCGCCCCCGTGCTCTTCACAGATGAAAGCAGGTTCTCACTGAGCACATGTGACAGACATGACAGAGTCTGGAGACGCCAAGGAGAACGTTCTGCTGCCTGCAACATCCTCCAGCATGACCGATTTGGCAGTGGGTCAGTAATGGTGTGGGGTGGCATTTCTTTGGGGGGCCGCACAGCCCTCCATGTACTCGCCAGAGGTAGCCTGACTGCCATTAGGTACCGAGATGAGATCCTCAGACCCCTTGTGAGACCATATGCTGGTGTGGTTGGCCCTGGGTTCCTCCTAATGCAAGATAATGCTAGACCTCATGTGGCTGGAGTGTGTCAGCAGTTCCTGCAAGACGAAGGAATTGATGCTATGGACTGGCCCACCCATTCCCCAGACCTGAATCCAATTGAGCACATCTGGGACATCATGTCTTGCTCCATCCACCAACGCCACGTTGCACCACAGACTGTCCAGGAGTTGGCGGATGCTTTAGTCCAGGTCTGGGAGGAGATACCTCAGGAGACCATCCGCCACCTCATCAGGAGCATGCCCAGGCGTTGTAGGGAGGTCATACAGGCACGTGGAGGCCACTCACACTACTGAGCCTCATTTTGACTTGTTTTAAGGACATTACATCAAAGTTGGATCAGCCTGTAGTGTGTTTTTCCACTTTAATTTTGAGTGTGACTCCAAATCCAGACCTCCATGGGTTAATAAATTTGATTTCCATTGATAATTTTTGCGTGATTTTGTTGTCAGCACATTCAACTATGTAAAGAACAAAGTATTTAATAAGAATATTTCATTCATTCAGATCTAGGATGTGTTATTTTAGTGTTCCCTTTATTTTTTTGAGCAGTATATATACACTGCTCAAAAAAAAAAAAAAAAGCTATATATTTATATTTATAATCTACATAGCAAATGTGACTGTGTGTGCCTGTATCTGCTATGTAATTCACTGTGGTGTATTCCAGATATATCTATCACTGTATACTGTACCCTAGGGGACTAGGTGTGTCTGGGTCAATATATAGTGCGTCTACTGGGTACTCAGTCACATAATACCGGATTTATTCACAGGTGTTGTGTACTGGGTACAGTCACATGCGAACGGATTTATTTGCAGGTATTGTACTCTGTCTGGCTTCATTGTACTAAGCCACTCTCGGTTGCATTTGTGTATAATGTTTAATATGTAGAGCACTGACTCTGGGGACGCACCTGCAACCCTGCAGAGCAGGCGCAACAGATTTACCTGAGGGGGAAGTTTTGTTTGATGGTCTGTGTACTATGGCCCTCATTCCGAGTTGTTCGCTCGCAAGGCGATTTTAGCAGAGTTACACACGCTAAGCCGCCGCCTACTGGGAGTGAATCTTAGCTTCTTAAAATTGCGAACGATGTATTCGCAATATTGCGATTACAAACTACTTAGCAGTTTCTGAGTAGCTTCAACCTTACTCGGCATCTGCGATCAGTTCAGTGCTTGTCGTTCCTGGTTTGACGTCACAAACACACCCAGCTTTCGCCCAGACACTCCTCCGTTTCTCCAGCCACTCCCGCGTTTTTTCCGGAAACGGTAGCGTTTTTATCCACACGCCCATAAAACGCAGTGTTTCCGCCCAGTAACACCCATTTCCTGTCAATCACACTACGATCGCCGGAGCGAAGAAAAAGCCGTGAGTAAAATTACTATCTTCATAGCAAAATTACTTGGCGCAGTCGCAGTGCGAACACTGCGCATGCGTACTAAGCAGAAAAACGCTGCGATGCGAAGAAAAATACTGAGCGAACGACTCGGAATGAGGGCCTATGTCTCATACATCTCCCAGTCAGGCCGCAGCTCCTGTAATCAATCAGAAGCCAACCTGGGCTGTGTTCTCAAACCTACTGGGTTCTCTAACTGAATTCTTTATGCCCCCTATGGGACCAACTGTTACATTACAGTCACTGAAGTCCCCATGGTTACTCCGCTTTAGGCGGGAAAATGTTACCGCACAGGTTGTAGCATATGACTCATCCCTTGCACAAGCAAAATCCTATTCTGGGTCATCTAATCGGGCTGCTTCCTTCTCCCTATCCAATATCATCTCAGATATTTCATCTGAAGAGAGGGGGAACATGCTGTCCTGTCAGTATCTATGTTAGGTGTTTCTGACAAGGATTTTCCATTAATAAATGATATCACTGCCCTTGTGGTTACTGGGAAGCAAATCCTACAAATCATAAGAGGATTCCCTTACTGTGGTTAAGCAAACTGATATGTTCACACTTCAGAGGGTAAATAAAATTCTGTTACCACATTCTGACCATTTAGTGTACATCAGACAAATTCACAGTCTACAATGGACATTAGCTCGATATCCTCCCCCTGCAGAGTTATATAACAAATAGATAATTAACTGCTAGTGAACTAATGTGTCACCCATCGGATGTCGTCCACTCTGCCTGTCACCACTGTCCGCTGACTGTAGGAACCAACAGATAAGCATGTGGAGTGATGCCTGAAGTCTATTACTCCCTTACAGGTGTTGTAGATAGATCACGACTGCATCCTTTTGGGGCTACAAAATATATTGATGATTGGTTCAGGCATTAGAGAATGTGCTGCCCGAGGATATATTTGTTAATGCCAGACATTCCCTGTCTCACAATGCTTCCGCCACCTGTTCTTTACACCAGGAGGCGTCCCCTGCGGCGGGTGTGTCGGCTGCCAAGGCGTCGAATATGTCTGTCCTGGCTCGCCGTATTCTGTGGTTGAGGTCATGGAAGGTGGAACTGGACTCCAAAAGTCCTTGGAGGTATTCCTCTTTACTGGAGACATCCTCTTTGGGGAAGACCAAATTAAAAATTGGATCTGGCTCGACGGCTACTAGGTCTGCTTTTCTCGCAAATGCTAATCCTTCTGCACAGAGGGCAGCACATTACCTGCTTTCGGCCTCATGGGATAGCGGAGGTCATATCACGTGCTCCCAAAAACCACTAAACCCACGGCCTAATAATCCTGGGCAGTCCATCAGCCTGCTTCTAAACATGACAAGCCTGCAGCATAACAGGACAGGCCTCCCCATGGGGGTCCCCAGGGTAGGAGGCAGACTTCTGCAATTCACCCATGTCTGGTTAATGACCACTTCAGACGCATGGGTACGACAAGTTGTCTCTCACGGGTACGCAGTCTCTTTCAAAAGGCGTCCCCATCACCAGTTTTGCACAACGTTTACCCCTTCGGATCCATTAAAGGCGCAAGCTCTAACATTGGTTGTGAGTTCCCTCCTGGATACAGGAGTGGTGGTGCCGGTACCTCTATCCCAAAGAGGCAGAGGATACTATTTGACCCCGTTTCTAGTACCGAAACCCAATGGGCCTTTCCGGCTTATACTCAACCTCAAATCACTGAAAAGTTGTGAGAGTATCCCCAAGTTCCATCTGGAAACAAAGCGCTCAATTGTACTGGCCTTGGAACCAGGTGATTATATGGTAACCCTGATCTGGTGGCTACAGGACCAACAGTTGAGCAGGGGCAGTCCCTTCTGGATACCCAACTGGGTCCTACTGACTACGGACGCCAGTCTGCGGGGTTGGGGTGCGGTACTAGAGCAACACTCTCTTCAGGGTCGATGGACCAAGGAGGAATCTCTCCTCATGATAAACATTCTGGAATTGTTTGCAGTGTTCAATGCGTTGACACTGGCCCTGCCTCTGGTACAGAACAGGCCTGTTCAAGTACAATCAGACACCATCACGGTGGTGTACATAAATCATCAAGGCGGCACTCAAAGCCGCATGGCAATGATGGAAGTGTCAAAAATCCACCAATGGGCGGAAAGCCATCTACCAGCCTTGTCGGCAGTGTTCATTCAGTCCTCAACTGGGAAGCGGTCTTCCTCAGTCGTCAAGACATACACGCCAGAGAGTGGAGTCTTTATCCAGAGGTCTTTCAACTCCTAGTGGACAAGTGGGGCCTACCAGATGTAGACCTGATGGCATCTCGGCACAATCACAAGAATCCGGTCTTTGGAGCCAGGACAAGGGATCCTCAAGCAGCGTTTGTGGACGCACTGGCAATTCCATGGAACTTTTGGCTGCCATACATGTTCCCTCCAATGTCACTCCTGCCCAGGGTAATACAGAAGTTCAAGCAAGAAGGAGAAGTACTACTTCTAGTCGCTCCAGGGTGGTCCTGACGGCATTGGTTCTCAGACCTGCAGGGTCTCTCGATAAAGCGTCCTCTTCTACTTCCTCAATGCCCAGACCTCCTCGTTCAGGGCCCTTGTATCTACCCGGCCCTGGCCAGACTGGCTTTGACAGTGTGACACTTGAAGCATCTCTCGTGAAAGCAAAAGGGTTCTCTGAGGCCATCATTCAAACTATGTTGAAAGCCTGTAAACCAGCTTCGTCTCGGATTTATTACAGGGTCTGGAATTCTTACTTCACCTAGTGTGAGGCTAGGAATTATGATTCATATATTTCCAAAACTTCCATACTTTTGGCTTTTCTACAACAGGGCCTAGACTTGGGCCTTCGTCTGGCCTCCCTCAAGGTCCATATATCTGCCTTGTCGGTGTGGTTTCAGAGAAAATTTGCATCTCTTCCTGACATTCACACTTTCACTCAGGATGTTCTACGGATTCAACCTCCCTAGGTCCCTCCTATGGCTCTGTGGGATCTGTCTGTTCCGAATACCCTACAAGTGTCTCCATGTAAACCTCTTGAGTCTGTGGACCTTAAATGCCGTACGCTTAAAGTCCTGTTTCTGTTAGCTATTGCCTCTGCTAGGAGGGTGTCAGACTTAGGCGCTCTGTCCTGTCATCCACCCTTTCTAATTTTTAACCGTGACCGGGCAGTTCTGCGAACTCGCCCCATTTATTTATATTTTCACCTTAACCAGAAGATTGTAGTTCCAGCCTTCATCTCTTCTGGTGTGTCCTTCAAAGATCTTTGGATGTGGTACGGGCTCTCCATATTTATGTGGAAAGGACTGCCTCTATCAGTAGGCCAGATTCTTTTTGTACTTTTTGGTTTTCACAAACGTGGCTGGCCTGCGAATAAGCAAACCTTGGCCAGATGGATTAGAATGGTGATTGCACAACCCTATGCGCAGGCTGGGCTCCCAGCTCCTGCTGCTATCAAAGCTTATTCCACTCGGCCTGTTGGACCTTCTTAGGCGGCCTGCCATGGCGCGTTCGCTGAACAATTGTGCAAGGCGGCTACATGGTCTTCAGTAAACACGTTCATCAGGTTCTATGCCTTTGATACTTCCACCTCCCAGGATGCTTCCTTTGGACGCAGGGTTCTTGTTCCCGCTACAGTGCTTCCCCTCCCATGAGGAACTGCTTTAGGACATCCCCAATGTTATTCCCTGTGGAATACCAGTGTACCCCGCTGCAGAAAAGGATATTTATGGTAGACTTACCATTGTTAAATCTCTTTCTGCGAGGTACACTGGATTCCACAGGGTGCCCACCCTGACGCACTTGGCTTCTTTGATTTTGTATTGCATTAGCCGCTAGTCCCTTCTCGTGAGAATGTGGTTCTATGCGACTAACATCTACCGTCTCTCTTACCTGCTATTGCATTGGACTGGTTAACAAAATTGAGCTCCAGTGCCTGGAGGCGGGGCTATAGAGGAGGTGGTGCAGTGCATCCTGGGAACAGTCAAAGCTTTAGCCTGTTGGTGCCTCGGATCAAGAACCAACTCTACACCCGATGTTATTCCCTGTGGAAGCCAGTGTACCTCACATAAAGAGATTTAACAATGGTAAGTCCTACCATAAATCTCTCTCTCTCTCTCTATATATATTTTTTTATATTGGAGAAGCTGTGTTCTCCTATCCACTGCAGACTCTGTCTTTGATTATTTGGCTCCCTCTTGTGGTGGAAGGTTCCATTACACCAGGATTTGTATTTACAATTTCAATTACCTGCTTGCTCCAGCCTATTTCTCCGTACCATACAGGGTTCTCAGAGAGTCGAAGATTTTTGTCCTGCATTGATACCTAATTTGCCCGGTGCTCTTTATTGACTCTCCCCTAACCCTCCTACCTCACCCCTGTTGGCCCTCAGCCGTGCTACTGGAGCAGCCCCTCTACCTACTCCTTTGTCATTTACTCTCACCTTCTACGTCTTCACACGATGCCTAAAGGAGGTAAAAAGTCCTTGGGATCTGACCTCACACCCTTCCTTACTAAAAAAAAAAAAAAAAAAGGCACCCCTGCCAAGCCTAGACCTGATATTCCTGACCATTCTCACGAACACTCCGACTCAGAATTCGACGATCTTGCACCCATCACGCGACAAGACTTTCACTCCCTTCTCAAAGAAGTCAGAGATGTTAAGACCTCTGTCCAAGCCCTCCACTCGCTGAAGACCGATACTGCAGAGATTGGTTCCAGAACTGATCAACTTGAGAGGCGACAACAATCCGTCGAGACTGACTTCCATCAGATGCGCCAAGATATCTCCCAACTACAGGAAGATCATGAGGGTCAGGATAATATGGCAAGAAGAAACAACTTGAGGATCCGGGGTGTCCCAGAAGATGTAGAAACCACCCACCTTGAACTATACCTCAAGCATCTCTTTACCCAGCTCTCCCCTAACACCTCTGAAGACCACCTTCTTCTGGACCGTGCTCATCGTGCACTTCGTCCTCGCTTGGAGGATTCTTCCCAACCCAGAGACGTTATCCTCAGAATGCATTACGTTACTGCAAAGGAGGCCATTATGAAGGAGGTTCGTCAGCTGGGTTCTGTTACCTGCGAGAATGCCCCCTTACAGATCTTTCAAGACCTATCCCCGATCACCTTGGCAAAAACACAGAGACTTTAAACACATCACTTCTATGCTTTTTCAGCACAATGTCAAATACCGCTGGGGTTTCCCCTTCTGCATCCTAGTCTGGCATCTAGGGAAATTGCTTACGGCTAGAACCTCACCTGAAGCCCAATCCCTCCTGTCCAAACTAGGCATTTGCACTGAGGAAGGAGACACTTCTGCCACATCCCCAATCTCACAAAAGCAGAGGATGATGCCTCCACCTCCCCGTTCAGAATGGTCTACGGTCCCGGCAACAGCGGCCTTCTCCGCTCCGCCCCTGGTGACCTGGCTTGTCACCAGGCCCCCCATTTTGTTCCCTGTTATCTTCAGTTATGACAGCCTGTAATGGTCATACTCACCTTTCGGGGAGCTGTTTGTGTTTAGATTGCTCATGTTCTAGCCATACAAACTTTGTTTCTTTCAAATAATTATGTTTCCAGCATTTATTATAACATGATACCCTGCTTTTTCACTCCCTCCCTACTTTTCTTCTGTTCTTGCTCCACCTGCTCTGTAGTCTTGCCTCCTCTTCTAGCTTTTTCCCTCAGGTTCCCCAAGAGGGGATTGTTTGTCACCTTCCACTATTCACACTGAGATGCATCGTTCGGATGCCTTGCCGTGCCCCCTCAGGGCTTTTAGCTGACCTAGATTGCCCTTTGGACATGTAGTATCCCTTCTCCCTGTCATCGCCAATGCTCCTGGCCTCTCCTGCTGGATGACCAACTGACCCCCCCCCCCCCCCCTTCCCTTCCGATCTCCTCCTTTCTCTTCTTTCCATCCTTTTCACCACAATATCTCTTGCCTTCTGTCTCTTCTATGTACCTCTCCATTCCATCTCTGCAGTCCAACATCTTTTCTATTTTGGCTAAGACTGTATAAACTGAGGTCTATCTCAGCTCTCAAATCTAGCGCGGATTTGAAAATTACCAGCAGATATACTTATCATCCCTGTTGCCAAGTCATGACCAGCTTTAATCTTAAAACTGAATTAAGTACTAAACGCAGAACGGAAGACTTAGAAAGCATCTTTCCCATAGGGAACGATACTAAGGATCCAGACCCCAATTGGGAAGATGAAATCTTGAAGTTGAAATATATCTTACAACGACAGACACGTACAAATTGGGATCTAACAAGTTTGGAGAACAATCAGAAACAAAAAATCATACCCAGAGGACTTAGGCCTAAACTATTCCCATCGTTTGAATTATTTACTGTCAACCTGACTTAAAGGCAGGTAAGCAATGTAACAAGGCAATAAGGAAGGCTAGTCAGATGCTTGGCTGCATTGGGAGAGGAATCAGCAGCAGAAAGAAAGAAGTAATAATGCCACTGTATAGGTCATTGGTACGGCCTCATCTAGAATACTGTATTCAGTTCTGGAGGCCATATCTTCAAAAGGATATTAATACATTAGAAACTGTACAAAGGAGGGCAACTAAAATGGTGCATGGCCTACATCACAAAACATACCCTGAAAGACTAAGAAATCTCAATATGTATAGTTTGGAGCAGAGAAGGAAAAGGGGGGACATGATAGAAACTTTCAAATATATCAAGGGTTTTAACAAAGTCCAGGAGGGAAACATTCTCCAAATGAAGAGAAGCAATAGGACACGAGGACATGCACTGAGACTGGAGGGGGGGAGGTTCAGGGGAAATTTGCGGAAAAATTATTTCACAGAAAGGGTAGTGGACAAGTGGAATAGCCTCCCATCAGAGGTGGTAGAGGCTAAGACAGTAGAGCAATTTAAACATGCATGGGATAGACATAAGGATATCCTTACAAAGAAATAAGGATCAAATAAGGTTAGAGATAAAAATAATATTTAAAAAAAAAAAGGGGCAGACTAGATGGGCCAAGTGGTTCTTATCTGCCGACAAATTCTATGTTTCTATGTTTCTATGTAACCTGCGACAGGAGTGGGAGACCACTCTGCTCAAATGTTCTCATGAACTAATTAGTATCCTCATAAAGCATAACAACCTAGTCTTGGACGAGTGTTCCAACGAAATTGACAAAATTGCCAAGAATCTGGAACAATGGGAACAAAATCCCAAATTCCAAAGCAGATTTGAGAAAATCAAGAAGGACCTTCAAGTATATGAACAGACTATTATTGACAGAAAGAAGAACAAGTTTACTAGGGACAAGAGGGATTTTTCCAATAATAAGATCTTTCAATGGAACAGACCAATCAGAAAGGAACGCCCCATGGGACAGTTCAATACCCCTTCTTCCTCCAAGGTAGACCTATCCAGCGCAGATTAAATTGATAGCCACACCTCTGACTATAGAAGCGCCTCAACATCCAGAACAAACACTAACTCAGTAACCGTTTTTTTAGAACAAACCAGGGGAGCACGAGGCTACCAAGCAAAAGAAAAACGAGACGTAGTAAGAAGAAGAGGAAGAGCAAAATGGGGCTCACCATCTCCAAACCGGTATCCCAATCGCAGGAACCAGAATTAAACCAGTCTCACAGTAAATTGCAAATAATAAATTTATCCATTCATATCCTCACAGCACAGCAAAGGTCAGTTTTGGAAAAAGGCTTAACTTTCTCACCAACAAAAAGATTCAATAGATTCCAGTGGCAAACTAATTTACAACTTTTTGCACGAAAATTACTATTGGCGAAATTCTTCACAGAGAGAACAGGAACAGCGGATTTTCCTTACGACTTGGAAAATCTGTCATCACAAGAAAGGCAAGCTCTGGCAACATTGGAAGAACTCGATGACCCCAACGAAACAATTCCCTCTACACAACAAACAAGACCTTTGCTGAAGAAAAAAATCAACTTTCTTCCCCAAAGACACCATATGCCCAGAGGTAATAGTATTCACGAACTTGGTCTCTCGGGATCTGGACAGACTATACCAGAACAAGAAACACTATCACTCTGCAGGTAATCTCACGCTGAATGAACGAAAAGCGCTCCAGGAGATTAAAACCTGGACAGATACAGTTCTAAAACCTTCAGATAAAGGAGGGAACGTTGTGATATGGCCAACAGATCTATATCTCAAACAAGCCAAGAAACAACTGGATGATCAATCATGCTATCAGAAGAGTATGTTTGATCAAACAGAAAGATACACTAAACTTTATATGAACATGATCAATAGGGCATATCACGATGGTACCATAACCAAATCAGAACAAGAGTATCTGACGGTGGACAACCCTCGAGTACCAACATTTTACCTTCTACCAAAGGTACACAAAGATCTCCAAGACCCCCCTGGTCGGCCTAGAGTTTCAGGAAATGGCGGCCTACTAGAGAAAGCCTGTATTTTCTTGGACACGCA